>NW_026705807.1:0-300000 GCF_029867415.1 Vicia villosa | reverse complement strand
GTTGCTACTGAGGAGAAGCCCTTTGTGGATGAGATGGAACAGTTAAGACTGGCTGCTGCAATGGAAGCAAACCCATGCAGGGACATGGTTATCTGGATTCCTGAGTATCCTGTTCTGCTTGGAGACTTCAAGACCCTATTTGACTTTCTGAGGGAAAACCCTTCTAAGAAAGACCCTAGCTTGGTCATTCCAGAAGTTGTTGATCCACCAGAAGTTGAAGGTCCTTCTGCTCCCAGGAATCTTGCTGCCATTCTTCAGGCACTAGAGAATGGAGACTCTGAAATTCCTGCTGCAGAATATGGAGATGCTTCTATGCAAGAAGCAGATGCTGAAGATCATGTTGCTAAAACTGTCCCTGTTGAGGAAATTCCTGCAAATGATCTATCTATGGAAGCTGCAGATCAACATGCCATTCCTGTGGTTGAAAGCGGTGAAGCTTCTTCTGATGAACCTTCTCGTCTTGCAAGGACTCTAGAAGCGATTCAGAGGAGACAGGATGAGCAAAGCTCACTCAATGACAAGTATGATGCTTTCATTGAAAGGCAAGAAGGACACAACAATGATGTTAAAGAGATGCTGGCCAAGATCTTGTCAAGACTAGGGCCATCTTAGATTGAGTCTGTGTTGTTTCTTTCTTTTCTTTGCATCTGTTTTGTTTCTGTGCATCTGATCTTTTCATTTTGTACTTCTGTACCCAATGGTTGAACCTTAATGAAATCATCTTCTTCCTCCATGTGTTCTGTTTTATTCATCTGAATCCTTTCTATTTTTTGATGATATGACAAAAAGGGGGAGAAATACTGTGATAAATGATTTGATTTAATCAGTTGCATTCACTAACAAGAACTGCAAGTTCTATATGGTTTAAGTGTTTTGCAGGTACACAGAAGTGAAGTGAATCTTCAGAAGCAAACACTAAGAGCAAAACCATAAGAAGCGTTATTCTATAAAAGGAATAAGCTCTTGGAAACTGAAGCAAGCTGAGTGCTGTCAAGCTTCAGGAATCAGAAGCAAGAAAGAAGAATGAATCAGAAGCACTGATAATAGAATTTGAATATCATTGTCTATCCTGTTCTGACAAAATTCTATTTGCTCTGATACATATAATGTTATGGCTCTGATACATTATTTGCTCTGATACATTATTTTAGCCTAAATGCTCTGATACATTTGGCTCTGATACATATCATGTATTTGAATATACATTTTATGTTCTAACTCGTTCATGCTGACTTTTGTCGTTTAGTTTTTGTTCTGTAACATTTCAGGATGTAGAGATGCTCTGATGATGCTCTGGTACATTCAACAATGTTCTGATACAAATCTAGCATGAAGTGATGTTGGTAGACATTCAAAAGTTCTGAAGCTATCCGAGGGAAGCAGAAATCAGAAGCTGTGAATGTTCTGAAGATCAAAGAAACTCAAGTTCTGAAGCTGTCCTGAATGGAAGCAGAAGTCAGAAGCTGTGAATGTTCTAAAGATCAAAGAAATTCAAGTTCTGAAGCTGTCCACGATGGAAGCAGGAATCAGAAGCAGTGAGTGTTCTAAGGATCTAAAGAAATTCAAGTTCTGAAGCTGTCCAATGGAAGCAGAAGTCAGAAGCTATGAATTCTCTGAAGGCAGAAGCTTATATGATCGTCTCTACCGAAATAATCAGGGAAGTCTTTTATCAAAAGTTCTTCGAGTATTTATTTCAGGGGGAGATTATTTATCTCAGGGGGAGATTGTTAATCTCAGGGGGAGACATATTCATATGCTTATGCTATAGCTGTGTAATTTGTCTTTTGCCGTCTACTCTTTCTGATCGCAAATTCATATCATTTATATATGTTTTTGTCATCATCAAAAAGGGGGAGATTGTTAGAACAAGATTTGTTCTTATCAATTATCTTAGTTTTGATGATAACAATAATATGAATTTTGCTTAAGATAATATGGTACTCTAATCCAATGCAATTTCCCTTTCAGGAAATATATAAAGAGTACGCATAATTCAGCGCTCAGAAGTTGTGTCTCAAATGGTTCAGCATGCAACATCAGAACATGGTCTGGCAAGACATCAGAAGATGGTCGAAGCAGAATCAGAACATGGGTCTATGGAAGCATCAGAAGAACAAGAGATCAGAAGCACTGAAGATCAGAAGATGGTATCACGCAACAGAAGCACTTCAAGGTCAGAAGATCAGAAGTTGCTATGCACCAAGCTGTTTGACTCTGATGATATTCAAACGTTATATTCACAAACATCAGATCAGAAGGAAGTACACGTGGCAGACTACGCTGACTGACAAAAGGAACGTTAAAGCTACTAAAGGCAACGTCAGTAGACACAGCGTGAACAAGGCTCGAGGTAGTTGACAAAAGCGTATAACATTAAATGCAATGCTGTACGGAACACGCAAAGCATTAAATGCACTCAACGGTCATCTTCTCAACGCCTATAAATATGAAGTTCTGATGAGAAGCAAGGTTAACGATTCTGCACCAAAACAACTTATATCAAACTTGCTGAAACTCTGTTCAAATCTAAACTCAGAATCTTCATCTTCATCAAAGCTCACTACATTGCTGTTGTAATATCTTAGTGAGATTAAGCTTAAACTGTAAGAGAAATATCACAGTTGTGATTATCGCTTTTAAGAAGCATTTGTAAACTCTTGAATAGATTACATTAAGTTGTAAGGAACTAGAGTGATCGTGTGATCAGTATACTCTAGGAAGTCTTGGCAGTTGGCTGAGCAGTTTGTAACTAGAGTGATCGTGTTGATCAGAATACTCTAGGGAAGTCTTAGGAGTGAACTAAGCCTAGAGTGATCGTGTTGGTCAGTAGACTCTAGAAAAGTCTTAGAGGGTATCTAAGCAGTTGTTCCTGGAGTGATCAGTGTGTGATCAGAAGACTCTAGAAGACTTAGTCGTGGACTAAGTGGAAAACCATTGTAATCCGTGCGATTAGTGGATTAAATCCTCAGTTGAGGTAAATCATCTCTGCGGGGGTGGACTGGAGTAGCTTCGTTAACAGCGAACCAGGATAAAAATAATTGTGCAATTTATTTTTATCGTCCAAGTTTAAAGTCACACTTATTCAATCCCCCCCTTTCTAAGTGTTTTTCTATCCTTCATATTGATTTTTTGTTTACCATTTGTATTATATAAATAGGACCTAGATTGCTATATTAAGTAATTGGAATTGAGTGGTAAACAAGTTTCTGCTAAAGAATGAAGGTTTGGGGAATATTGAGTTTGATTTTTAGTGGAAACAATATTTGATCGGTAAGCATGAGTTCTATATTACTAGGGTCTAATTTCCCTGGAAACAAGAGTGTGAAAAACAAAAAAGTTACACTTGCTAATAATACAATACAAACTCTATTATTTGCTCTCTAAACTTTAGTGTCCCCCCCCCCCTATTTTATAATATATTATCTCATTGAAAAAATCTCAGGTGACTCGAAAAAAAAAAGAATATTAATGAAGAGTGTATGGATTAATGACAATTAGCGAACGACCCTTGTTTGCTGACATAGACAATTATAAAGCTACAAAGAGTGTCCCCTGAAGACTACACGTGGCAGCAGAAGAAATCATTCTACAAAGAGGCTAATCACTATTTATGGGATAAGGCTTATTTGTTTGAAATAAATGTTGACGGTTTAATTCGCTGGTGTTTTGGTGGCCAACTCTATACAAAGACTGGAAGTTATATGTTCAGAAATGTCTTGAATTCAAGAAAACAGGTAACATTTCAAAATGAGACGAAATGCCTCTTAATGGTATGAAAGAGGTAAAATCCTTTGATTGTTGGGAAATTGACTTCATGTGTCTTATTCTACAATCTAAATCTCACGTATACATTCTTGTTTGTGTGAATTATGTAATCAAATGTCTTAAAACCATCACATGTGTTGTTAATGATGCCCAAATTATTTCTAACATCTTGAAAAAAAATATTTTTGCTAGGTTCCGAGTCCGTAGACTCATGATCAGTGATGAGGGGATGCACTTCTGCAATAAGTATTTATAAGGTGTGCTTGCAAAATATAATTTGAAACACAAAGATTCATCACCTTATCATCCGCAAACTTACAAGCAAGTAGAACTGTTAAACATGTAGTTGAAACATATTTTGGAAAAGACAGTTGCCACATCCACAAAATATTGGTCTAATAAGTTAGATGACGCTCTTTGGGCGTATAAGACAACATTCAAGATCCATATAGGATTCCCCCATATCAACTGGTCTATGGGAAGGCTTGTCACTTATCGCTCGAGCTGGAACATAAAGTGTATTGGGCAATTAAGTTTTTAAACTTCAATGAAAAAGCAACTGGAAGAAAGAGGTTGTTGAATCTAGATGAATCTTAGGAGATAAGACTTAGAACCTACAAGAACATTGTGATTTACGATAACAGAACTAAGAGGTATCATAATAAGAACCTAGTGTGAAGAGACTTTCAACGAGTACAAAAGGTTTTGCTATACAACTCCCGACTGATATTGTTTCAAGGTAAGTTAAAGTCTAGATGGTTTGGTCCTTTTATTATTAATAAAGTTTTTGCGAATGGTACTGTAGAAATATAGTATATTGGAGATTCTCACATTTTACGGAGAACAGCCAAAGGTTGAAAATATATTTAGGAGGTAAGATGCCAACTTAAAATGTGTCTCTGATACTCAGCGAACCTTAGATGACAAATTTAAGCTAACGACTTTAAAGGAGCTCTTAATATGAGGTAACCCATCAGATAATTTTTTTATTTATTTTGTTTGCAGTTTAAATTTCATGTTATTTAGTTTAATCGGGTTTTGTTTTATAGCATGTTGTTTGGTCAAATGCAATGAGAAATGTAGAAAAATAATGGAAGGGAAAATGAGAGAATATAAAAAAAGGGAGAAAAGAAGAGGATTTTGGTTATGTAGTTTTCGCGTTAGCGATGAGCATGTAATGGTCACGATACAACTTCATCGTGATCGTGATGGATCTCATCATGGTCACGATAGAGAAGTTGCAGAGAGATGTTGGAGAATTAGACCGTTGGATCAAATTGTTATGTATCATGATCGTGATACTGGCATAATGATAACAATGGGTCTGCAAAAAGTGTAATAAAAAGTTCAATTAAGGCAACCTTTCCGTACAATGACCATTGCAACAACCTTTCCGTACAATGACCATTGCCAAAATTTGGCGGGGTACGAAGAGTTGGTTGAAATATGGGAGGAAAATAGATGGATGATATTTAGCAACTTGATTCAAGAAACCAACAAGTTTGCTAGGTTATAATTTTTCTCTAATGTTGCTTCTCATCCTCATAACGAGTTCACTTTTTATGCATGAGGATAGCTGGAGTCCAAAGTAAACCTTATGATGAGATAATTAGTCTTATGCTACCTATCAACTAAGGTGTCATGAGAAATATACAAACATATCCAATTCCAAAAGGTGGACTAGAAGAAGTACAAGATGATGGGCAAGACCAATTCTATCATCTATAGATCCAATAATAGGAAGAAAATCCTCAACAACAACAACAAGTACCTGATCATTTGCAAAGGCTAGAGGAGCATGCGCTAGTATGGCAAGTTGGTCCACTGAAATTTTACCCAACTTGCATGTCAAATCACCCAGATTTAGACTGAGCTTTCATGCATACTATAATGAGCATCAAGAACCTATGCCAGTTCAAAACGAAAGGGAGCGCTTCACAATTGCTGAAGACATGGAGACATACTTCAGAAAGCAAGACCAAGCCTTAGCCCACAAAAGAGACCATATGAGGACAACTTAGTGAAGGATAGAAAAACACTTAGAAAGGGGGGGTTTGAATAAGTGTAGCTTTAAAAACTTGACAGATAAAAATAAATTGCACAATTATTTTTATCCTGGTTCGTTGTTAACTAAACTACTCCAGTCCACCCCCGCAGAGATGATTTACCTCAACTGAGGATTTAATCCACTAATCGCACGGATTACAATGGTTCTCCACTTAGTCAGCAACTAAGTCTTCCAGAGTCTTCTGATCACACACTGATCACTCCAGGAACAACTTCTTAGATACCCTCTAAGACTTTTCTAGAGTATTCTGATCCACACGATCACTCTAGTTACAACTTGCTTAGATAACCTCTAAGACTTCCTAGAGTATTCTGATCCACACGATCACTCTCGTTCCTTACAAATTAATGTAATCAATTCTAAGAGTATTACAATTGCTTCTTAAAAGCTATAATCACAAACTGTGATATTTCTCTTAACGTTTAAGCTTAATCTCACTAATATATTACAACAGCAATGTAGTGAGCTTTGATGAAGATGAAGATTCCGAGCTTTGAGTAGAACAGAGTTTCAGCAAGTTAATATGAGTTGTTTTGTGCAGAATCGTTAACCTTGCTTCTCATCAGAACTTCATATTTATAGGCGTTGGAGAAGATGACCGTTGAATGCATTTAATGCTTTGCGTGTTCCGTACAGCATCGCATTTAATGTTATACGCTTTTGTCAACTACCTCGAGCCTTGTTCACGCTGTGTCTACTGACGTTGCCTATAATAGCTTTTAACGTTCCTTTTGTCAGTCAGCGTAGCTTGCCACTTGTACTTCCTTCTGATCTGATGTTTGTGAATACAACATTTGAATATCATCAGAGTCAAACAGCTTGGTGCAAAGCATCTTCTGATCTTCTGACCTTGAAGTGCTTCTGAGCGTGATACCATCAGAACTTCAGTGCTTCTGATCTCATGTTCTTCTGATGCTTCCATAGACCCATGTTCTGATTCTGCTTCGACCATCTTCTGATGTCTTGCCAGACCATGTTCTGATGTTGCATGCTGAACCCTTGAGACAAAGCTTCTGAGCGCTGAATTATGCATACTCTTTATATATTTCCTGAAAAGGAAATTGCATTGGATTAGAGTACCATATTATCTTAAGCAAAATTCATATTATTGTTATCATCAAAACTAAGATAATTGATCAGAACAAATCTTGTTCTAACAATCTCCCCCTTTTTGATGATGACAAAAACATATATAAATGATATGAATTTGCGATCAGAAAGAGCAGACGGCAAAAGACAAATTACACAGCTATAGCATAAGCATATGAATATGTCTCCCCCTGAGATTAACAATCTCCCCCTGAGATAAATAATCTCCCCCTGAAATAAATACTCGAAGAACTTTAATAAAAGACTTCCCTGATTATTTCGGTAGAGACGATCATATAAGCTTCTGTCTTTAGAGAATTCATAGCTTCTGACTTCTGCTTCCATTGGACAACTTCAGAACTAGAATTTCTTTAGATCCCTAGAACACTCACAGCTTCTGATTCCTGCTTCCATCTAGGACAGCTTCAGAACTTGAATTTCTTTGATCTTCAGAACATTCACAGCTTCTGATTTCTGCTTCCATTCAGGACAACTTCAGATTTTTGAATTTCTACCAACATCACTTCATGCTAGATTTGTATCAGAACATTGTTGAATGTACCAGAGCATCATCAGAGCATCTCTACATCCTGAAATGTTACAGAACAAAAACTAAACGACAAAAGTCAGCATGAACGAGTCAGAACATAAAATGTATATTAGAACACATGATATGTATCAGAGCCATATAGGCTAAAATAATGTATCAGAGCAAATAGAATTTTGTCAGAGCAAATAGACAAATATGGATCAAATTCTATTATCAGTGCTTCTGATTCATTCTTTTTTCTTGCTTCTGATTTCTGAAGCTTGACAGCACTCAGCTTGCTTCAGTTTCCATGAGCTTATTCTTTTTACAGAATAACACTTCTTATGGTTTTGCTTTTGTGTTTGCTTTGAAGATTCTCTTCACTTCTTTATACCTGCAAAACACTTAAGCCATATAGAACTTGCAGTTCTTGTTAGTGAATGTGTGGGAGCTTTACCCAGCAACTGATAGATTAATCAAATCATTTATCATTTATCTTCTCCCCCTTTTTGTCATAACATCAAAAAGAATATTTCAAAAGAGTCAGATGAATAAAACGACAAATAAAATCACTGGAATGTAAAAACAAAGAAACTTTTCATTGATAATCAAAAGATATTACAAACGGTTCCTATGTTTAACAAGATGAGAAACATTCCTAGCAAATACATAAAAAGTCATCCCAAGAGGAAATGACTACAAAAATTAAAAACAAAACCCTAGCAAGATACACTCTGTGTCAACCCATCAAGAATCCTAGCAAGACACACTCTGTGTCAACCCATCAAGAATCCTAGCAAAACCCTAGCAAGACACACTCTGTGTCAACCCATCAAGAACTTCTGATTAAAAAATCCACATTCATTTCAGAAGATACTCATACGTAAGAACTTCTCATCTTCTCATTCTGGGCATAAATCCATACTGATGTTCTTCAGAATGAACTTAAACCTATCTTCAGCCAGGGGTTTTGTAAAGATATCAGCCCATTGATGGTCTGTATCCACAAAGTTTAAAGATATAACACCCTTCTGAACATAGTCCCTTATGAAATGATGTTTAATCTCAATATGTTTAGCCTTTGAATGAAGAATAGGATTCTTAGACAAACATATAGCAGAAGTATTATCACAGAATATAGGAATGTTACTCTCATATATCTGATAATCTTCTAACTGACTCTTCATCCAGAGCATCTGTGTACTGCAACCAGCAGCAGCGACATATTCTGCTTCTGTTGTTGATAGAGCAATAGTTGCTTGCTTCTTGCTATACCAGGAGATCAAATGACTTCCAAGAAATTGGCAACTTCCTGAAGTACTCTTTCTTTCAATTCTGTCTCCAGCATAGTCAGCATCGCAGAATCCTACTAAGTTGTATTCTTTAGATTTTCTGTAAACTAAGCCAACATTAGTAGTACCTTTCAAATACCTTAGAATTCTCTTAACAGCAGTTAAATGAGATTCTCTAGGATCTGATTGGAATCTAGCACACAAACAAACACTGAACAGAATTGAAGGATAGAAAAACACTTAGAAAGGGGGGGGGGTGAATAAGTGTAGCTTTAAAAACTTGACAGATAAAAATAAATTGCACAGTTATTTTTATCCTGGTTCGTTGTTAACTAAACTACTCCAGTCCACCCCCGCAGAGATGATTTACCTCAACTGAGGATTTAATCCACTAATCGCACGGATTACAATGGTTCTCCACTTAGTCAGCAACTAAGTCTTCCAGAGTCTTCTGATCACACACTGATCACTCCAGGAACAACTGCTTAGATACCCTCTAAGACTTTTCTAGAGTATTCTGATCCACACGATCACTCTAGTTACAACCTGCTTAGATAACCTCTAAGACTTCCTAGAGTATTCTGATCCACACGATCACTCTAGTTCCTTACAACTTAATGTAATCAATTCTAAGAGTATTACAATTGCTTCTTAAAAGCTATAATCACAAACTGTGATATTTCTCTTAACGTTTAAGCTTAATCTCACTAATATATTACAACAGCAATGTAGTGAGCTTTGATGAAGATGAAGATTCTGAGCTTTGAGTAGAACAGAGTTTCAGCAAGTTAATATGAGTTGTTTTGTGCAGAATCGTTAACCTTGCTTCTCATCAGAACTTCATATTTATAGGCGTTGGAGAAGATGACCGTTGAGTGCATTTAATGCTTTGCGTGTTCCGTACAGCATCGCATTTAATGTTATACGCTTTTGTCAACTACCTCGAGCCTTGTTCACGCTGTGTCTACTGACGTAGCCTATAATAGCTTTTAACGTTCCTTTTGTCAGTCAGCGTAGCTTGCCACTTGTACTTCCTTCTGATCTGATGTTTGTGAATACAACGTTTGAATATCATCAGAGTCAAACAGCTTGGTGCAAAGCATCTTCTGATCTTCTGACCTTGAAGTGCTTCTGAGCGTGATACCATCAGAACTTCAGTGCTTCTGATCTCATGTTCTTCTGATGCTTCCATAGACCCATGTTCTGATTCTGCTTCGACCATCTTCTGATGTCTTGCCAGACCATGTTCTGATGTTGCATGCTGAACCCTTTGAGACAAAGCTTCTGAGCGCTGAATTATGCATACTCTTATTATATATTTCCTGAAAGGGAAATTGCATTGGATTAGAGTACCATATTATCTTAAGCAAAATTCATATTATTGTTATCATCAAAACTAAGATAATTGATCAGAACAAATCTTGTTCTAACAATCTCCCCCTTTTTGATGATGACAAAAACATATATAAATGATATGAATTTGCGATCAGAAAGAGCAGACGGCAAAAGACAAATTACACAGCTATAGCATAAGCATATGAATATGTCTCCCCCTGAGATTAACAATCTCCCCCTGAGATAAATAATCTCCCCCTGAAATAAATACTCGAAGAACTTTAATAAAAGACTTCCCTGATTATTTCGGTAGAGACGATCACATAAGCTTCTGTCTTTAGAGAATTCATAGCTTCTGACTTCTGCTTCTATTGGACAGCTTCAGAACTAGAATTTCCTCAGATCCCTAGAACACTCACAGCTTCTGATTCCTGCTTCCATCTAGGACAGCTTCAGAACTTGAATTTCTTTGATCTTCTGAACATTCACAGCTTCTGACTTCTGCTTCCATCTAGGACAACTTCAGAACTTGAATTTCTTTGATCTTCTGAACATTCACAGCTTCTGATTTCTGCTTCCATTTAGGACAGCTTCAGAACTTGAGTTTTCTGGATCTTTAGAACATTCACAGCTTCTGATTTCTGCTTCCCTCGGATAGCTTCAGAGCTTTGAATTTCTACCAACATCACTTCATGCTAGATTTGTATCAGAATATTGTTGAATGTACCAGAGCATCATCAGAGCATCTCTACATCCTGAAATGTTACAGAACAAAAACTAAACGACAAAAGTCAGCATGAACGAGTCAGAACATAAAATGTATATTAGAACACATGATATGTATCAGAGCCATATAGGCTAAAATAATGTATCAGAGCAAATAGAATTTTGTCAGAACAAATAGACAAATATGGATCAAATTCTATTATCAGTGCTTCTGATTCATTCTGCTTTCTTGCTTCTGATTTCTGAAGCTTGATAGCACTCAGCTTGCTTCAGTTTCCATGAGCTTATTCTTTTTACAGAATAACACTTCTTATGGTTTTGCTTGACAAATATGGATCAAATTCTATTATCAGTGCTTTTGATTCATTCTGCTTTCTTGCTTCTGATTTCTGAAGCTTGATAGCACTCAGCTTGCTTCAGTTTCCATGAGCTTATTCTTTTTACAGAATAACACTTCTTATGGTTTTGCTTCTGTGTTTGCTTTGTAGATTTTCTTCACTTCTTTATACCTGCAAAACACTTAAACCATATAGAACTTGCAGTTCTTGTTAGTAAAAGCAACTGATTAAATCAAATCATTTATCACATATTTCTCCCCCTTTTTGTCATATCATCAAAAAGCAAAAAATATTCAGAGACAAACAAAACGAAACACACGGAGGAAGAAGATGATTTCATTGAAGTTCAAACAGCAGGTACAGAAGTACATGAAGATACGTAAGATCAGATGCACAAAAAACAGATGCAACGAAAAAGAAAGAAACAACACAAACTCAATCTAAGATGGCCCTAGCCTTGACAAGATCTTGGCCAGCATCTCTTGAACCTCATTGTTGTGTCCATCTTGCCTCACCATGAAAGCTCTATACTCAGCATTGAGTGAGCTTTGCTCATCCTGTCTCCTCTGAATTTCTTCCAGAGTCCTTGCAAGACGAGAAGATTCATCAGAAGAAGCTTCAACGCTTTCAACCACAGGAATAGCAACTTGATCTGTAGCTTCCATGGATAGATCATTTGCAGGGATTTCCTCAACAGGATCTGATTCAGCAACATGATCTTCAGCATCTGCTTCTTGCATAGAAGCATCTCCATATTCTGCAGCAGGAATTTCCGAGTCTCCATTCTCAAGTGCCTGAAGAATGGCAGCTAGATTCCTGGGAGCAGAAGGACCTTCAACTTCTGGTGGGTCAACAACTTCTGGAATGACCAAGCTTGGATCTTTCTCAGAAGGGTTTTCCCTCAGATAGTCAAAGAGAGTCTTGAAGTCTCCGAGCAGAACAGGATAATCAGGAATAAAGATAACGATATCCCTACATGGATTTGCTTCCATTTCAGCAGCCAGTCTTGCTACTTCCAATTCATCCACAAAGGGCTTCTCCTCAGCAGCAACACAATTTCTGAGAGGATGGTAGTATATACCATTATCTTCCTCCAGAAGGTAACCAGGGTAACCAGGGGCAGCAACCACTAGTCTTTTCTGTACTCCCATTGCTTCTACTTGAAAATCCTTGCGAAATCTTCTCCAGAGATTTCTTGTAGAAACATCATCCAGACCATTTAGAAATGCATCCTTCAGAAGGTCTAGACTGCTAATCACCTCATGTCTGAAAAGTTCCAGGTAGGTATAGGGTTCAGGTTCAGGCGGATTGAAGGTGAATTTGTAGTCAGGGTAGAGAAGACAGTAAGGTTTGGATTTTCTGGTAGGTAAGGGATGGGATATAGAAGGTGGAGGTGCGGTGGATGAGGAAGAAGGGATATATGAGAGAATGATTGATGAGGATGGAATATCAGAAATGATAGATTGAGACGAGGATGGAGTATTTGTAAAGGGAATTTGTGAGAAAGATTTATCAGAAGGAGTTGGGGGAAGAATACTTAGAGGTGTGGGGTTTAGAATGGGAGAGGAGGAGGTTGATGGAGAAAGATTTGGTAAGGTGAAGTTTATTTTTGGTTCAGATGGAGGTGATTGGAAAGATGGTTTAGGGACAGAAGGAGGTGGAGTAAAAACCTTTCTGGAGATTTGTACAGAAGAAGAAGATCTGGTTCTGCGAAAGGAATCTCTGATCCTTTTATCTCTTCGTTCTTCAGAGTCCACCTTGTCAGGATCATAGGTGACCCTCAACTTCTTGGCTTTCTCAACCTCATCTTCTTGGGCTTTTCTTTTTAGCCTAGCCTTTAGTTCCTTCTGATCCTTCTTCAGAAGATCAGCCTTGGACGGAAGTACTCTGCCACGGATCCAAGCAGGATCAATATCTGATTGCTTCCTAACACAATCTTCCAGGTAAGACTTGACAACCTGATGCAGTTCTTCTTGAAACAAGGAGGCAAAGCCTTCAACAGCAACTCTTCTTGAGAGAATGTCAGGAAAGCTTGGGCACACAGAAGGTACATTTTTAATGAGTTCTAATCTGAACAAATCCACACCATTAAAAATGGGACCTTGAACTACTCCAAGCAAATGGGATGCATTGAGTTTTCTGATGGAGTCCAGCACTTTGCTTTCAGTAAGAATGTCTGAAATCATTCTTCCAAACTGAATAGTCGTTCTTGAAAGATGAGGGTACTTCGCCCTTTCCTCTTCTCTTGACTCAAGGATTGAAGTCTTCAGATTCTTAAACAGAATGTGAGAAATGTTGATCTCAGTCTTTTTGCCAATGCAGAAAAGAGTGTGCTTGTGATCTGGACTGATGTAAGAAGAGGAGAGCATCCTTTTTCTGTGGTGAAGAGAACCCAGAATAATCTCAGCCCATACTCTATAAAATGGCCTCAAGGTGCCTGTGTTATTCGAGTCAATCCCAGAAGACTGAGAGATTTGTTTTTCAACTATCGACCAATCAACAGATGCATGTCGAAAACCAGACCAACCTTCTTCATCATTCAGATTGTATAGCTTCCTGATCAGTTTTTCAGAGATAACCACTTCATGCCCCAGCACGAATGAAATGATGGCCGTTGGGGTAACCGTTGCATGTACCCAGAAATCCTTCACAAGATCAGGATAAATTGGACCAACCAATCTATTAAGGTACTTGGACCATCCTTGCTCAAGGATTCTTGCATCACACTTAAAACCATTCGCTTTAAGATTGTTTAAGTCCACAGCAGTTTCACATAAAACCTCCAAGTCCTTCGTGGGTATCAAGCAAGTTTTCAAAGGAGCATATTCATAATTTCGTAGAAGGAATTGTGAAGAAGTAAGTCTTTCTTTTGAGGAAGATGAACAAGAGGAAGAGTTCATGATGATTATGTCGAAGATTAGAACAAAGACTAGGGTTTGAAAAAGAAAAGAAAAAAAAACAGATGCAGCGAAAAAAAATGTACAACAAAATAGGGAGACGGAGAAAAGAATGAAGTTGAAGCGGGCTATTTAAAAGATTTGAAAATAATTTAAATCATTTTGCATTAAATGAGAAATGACATTAGGAGAGATAGTATGGTAAATGAAATGATTTAATACAGTTACCTAGGTAGGCGTCTTTTCAACTGCACGCTTCGTACTGACCGTAGAGACACGTGTTCATCATCAGATAATGGATGACAGGTGTGAAATATTCAATAGGCTTTACGCCTTCTGATTCCAATCACTGCTTCTGAATTGATCAAGTTTCTCTTCTGGAAACACTCCTTCTGAAGTGTGCTGATATAAATCTGAATGATCTTCTGATCCATTACTTCTGATATACACAGCTTCTGGAGATTCACTTCTTTGTTCTGCAGCTTCTGATAAGACAAAACTGTATCTGCAGAAATTCTTAAGCTGCTTTGTTTCATCAGAAACAAGTTTATCATCAAACCAGATATTTATTGATTTGTCCACAATCAATGATTCAATATTGTATATTCTGTAGCATTTAGAGCATTCAGAATAATTTAGAACGAAACATTATTGCTTTAGAACAAACAAAACAGATGGTTCCAAGACTAATAAACTTTCTTTTCTGATCTCCTACGAACATAGTTTCTTCAACATAATTAAGTACCAGAACTTGGAAGACAGTCCTTCTTCCCTTCAAGTGTTGAGACCAACTTGAGTCCAGGTGACATGACATGTTGACTTTTATCTTCTATGTCGCCAAGAGAATCTGCAAAAGAAATAGTCTTTTTCTTTGGTACCCACATCTTCTTGGGTCCTTTCTTGTTAGATTTTCTCAAGTTCTGATTGAACTTGGGTTTAACATTGTAAGCAATGGGAGGAACAGCATGATAATTTTTAATGTGAGTTTCATGATATTTCCTAGGTTGTGTTACATGCTTTTTGGTGTGTGTAATGTGAAAGCTTTGAGCATGTGAAGTGTGCCTAGTATCATGGGAGTGGCCATACTTGAACTGATCATACAATGGCTTGTATGTAAATTTCATTTCATCAACAGGTTCAAGTTTGTATGGGATTTCATCCTCAAAACCAATGCCGACTCTTTTGTTTCCAGACACAGCATATATCATAGAAGCTAGCTGACTTCTGCCAAGACTTCTAGATAAGAACTTCCTGAAACTTAAATCATATTCTTTCAGAATATGGTTTAGACTCGGAGTGGATTTTTCTGAATCAGAAGGAGATCCAACATTATTGGATAATTTTAAAAGTTTTTCTTTTAATTCAGAATTTTCCAACTCAAGCTTCTTTGTTTCAAATTCAAATAGCTTTTTCAGCTCTTTGTATTTGAGACTAATTTGAGACTTGAATTCCAGAAGTTCAGTTAGACCGGAAACTAACTCATCTATAGTAAGTTCAGAAAATACCTCTTCAGAATCTGATTCTGATGTAGATTCTGATCCGTCATCTTCTGTCGCCATCAGCGCACAGTTAGCCTGCTCATCTTCAGAGTCTGAATCATCTTCTGACTCATCCCAGGTTGCCATAAGACCTTTCTTCTTATGAAACTTCTTCTTGGGATTTTCCTTCTGAAGTTTTGGACATTCATTCTTGAAGTGTCCAGGCTCATTGCATTCATAGCACATGACCTTCTTCTTGTCAAATCTTCTGTCATCAGAAGATTCTCCACGTTCAAATTTCTTTGAACTTCTGACGCCTCTGAACTTCCTTTGCTTGTTCTTCCAGAGTTGATTTAGCCTTCTGGAGATCAAGGACAGTTCATCTTCTTCTTCAGATTCTGATTCTTCAGGATCTTCTCCTCTAGCCTGAAAAGCGTTAGTGCATTTCTTGATATTGGATTTTAATGCAATAGACTTACCTTTCTTTTGAGGCTCATTTGCGTCCAGCTCTATTTCATGACTTCTCAAGGCACTGATAAGCTCTTCCAGAGAAACTTCATTCAGATTCTTTGCAATCTTGAATGCAGTCACCATAGGACCCCATCTTCTGGGTAAGCTTCTGATGATCTTCTTTACGTGATCAGCCTTGGTGTATCCCTTGTCAAGAACTCTCAATCCAGCAGTAAGAGTTTGAAATCTTGAAAACATCTTTTCAATGTCTTCATCATCCTCCATCTTGAAGGCTTCATACTTCTGGATTAAAGCGAGAGCTTTAGTCTCCTTGACTTGAGCATTTCCTTCATGAGTCATTTTCAAGGACTCATATATGTCATAGGCCGTTTCCCTGTTAGATATCTTCTCATACTCAGCATGAGAGATAGCATTCAGCAAAACAGTTCTGCATTTATGATGATTCCTGAAAAGCTTCTTCTGATCATCATTCATTTCTTGCCTTGTCAGCTTTACGCCACTGGCATTTACTGGATGTTTGTAACCATCCATCAGAAGATCCCATAGATCACCATCTAGACCAAGAAAGTAACTTTCCAGTTTATCTTTCCAGTATTCAAAGTTTTCACCATCAAATACCGGCGGTCTAGTATAACCATTGTTACCGTTGTGTTGCTCAGCAGAGCCAGATGTAGATGCAGGTGTAGACTTTGCAGATTCATCAACCATCTTTTACTGAAGCGTTTTTCTCTTCCTGAATCTTTTCTAAACACGGTTAAGTGCTTGCACCTTAGAACCGGCGCTCTGATGCCAATTGAAGGATAGAAAAACACTTAGAAAGGGGGGGTTTGAATAAGTGTAGCTTTAAAAACTTGACAGATAAAAATAAATTGCACAATTATTTTTATCCTGGTTCGTTGTTAACTAAACTACTCCAGTCCACCCCCGCAGAGATGATTTACCTCAACTGAGGATTTAATCCACTAATCGCACGGATTACAATGGTTCTCCACTTAGTCAGCAACTAAGTCTTCCAGAGTCTTCTGATCACACACTGATCACTCCAGGAACAACTGCTTAGATACCCTCTAAGACTTTTCTAGAGTATTCTGATCCACACGATCACTCTAGTTACAACTTGCTTAGATAACCTCTAAGACTTCCTAGAGTATTCTGATCCACACGATCACTCTAGTTCCTTACAACTTAATGTAATCAATTCTAAGAGTATTACAATTGCTTCTTAAAAGCTATAATCACAAACTGTGATATTTCTCTTAACGTTTAAGCTTAATCTCACTAATATATTACAACAGCAATGTAGTGAGCTTTGATGAAGATGAAGATTCTGAGCTTTGAGTAGAACAGAGTTTCAGCAAGTTAATATGAGTTGTTTTGTGCAGAATCGTTAACCTTGCTTCTCATCAGAACTTCATATTTATAGGCGTTGGAGAAGATGACCGTTGAATGCATTTAATGCTTTGCGTGTTCCGTACAGCATCGCATTTAATGTTATACGCTTTTGTCAACTACCTCGAGCCTTGTTCACGCTGTGTCTACTGACGTTGCCTATAATAGCTTTTAACGTTCCTTTTGTCAGTCAGCGTAGCTTGCCACTTGTACTTCCTTCTGATCTGATGTTTGTGAATACAACGTTTGAATATCATCAGAGTCAAACAGCTTGGTGCAAAGCATCTTCTGATCTTCTGACCTTGAAGTGCTTCTGAGCGTGATACCATCAGAACTTCAGTGCTTCTGATCTCATGTTCTTCTGATGCTTCCATAGACCCATGTTCTGATTCTGCTTCGACCATGTTCTGATGTCTTGCCAGACCATGTTCTGATGTTGCATGCTGAACCCTTGAGACAAAGCTTCTGAGCGCTGAATTATGCATACTCTTTATATATTTCCTGAAAAGGAAATTGCATTGGATTAGAGTACCATATTATCTTAAGCAAAATTCATATTATTGTTATCATCAAAACTAAGATAATTGATCAGAACAAATCTTGTTCTAACACTTAGGCCAGCCAAAACCAAGCCTTCTAGGATTCCATGGATGATGTGCACAACTACTTCAACTCTGACAACATGTGACTTAGGAGTTTCATTTTTTTTAGTTTATTTTTTAGCATTTCCCTTTTTGTACTTCAATCTAATCAAGAGTAATATCTAGTTGATGACTACTCTTCCTCTTTTGTACTACTTCACTATGATTTACTTAATGAACAAGTTTATTATTGTTGTTTCTTTCGATTAAAGATTTGTTACCTTACTAGTAGGGGTGCTTATAGTTGGATTATTGACATATCCAATTTATAATCATTTATTATAATTGGATATTATAATCAATCCATATAAATGGTTTTTTTTAAGAAACCGCTTATAAAATGAGTTATATCCATAACCATTTTTTATAACCGGTTTTGAAGTTCATATATGATTTTCAACTTAACCGATTTTGAAGGTTATATCCGATTTTCAATTTAACCGGTTTTGAAGGTCATATCCGGTTTTTCAGTTTAAATCCGGTTTTGAACATAAAAATCCACTTTTTAAAAATTGAATATTTATTTTTTTACAATCATTTTCGGCATAAAACTGGTAAGCTATTTTAGCAAACATTTGGGGTTATTCCAGGAGATAAACTATTAAAGCAACATGTTTGTTACATATAAAAAATATCTTGATTGTGATTGGAACACTATATAACAACTAACCGATTGGCATTTTGCAGTAACTATCTATTCTCCTTGCAGCAACATCAGTGAATCTACTATTGGACGCACCCTTCAAAAGACACCAAAGTTAAATAAATATAAGGAATATATTGTAAGATATTTATTTCAGAATTGGAATATACAATACTAGTCCTCTAACTACTCTCACACTATCCGCCATTTTTCATCTATGTTAAAACAAAAGACTTATAATATGTTAAAATAACATGACAAGTTAGTTATGCCTTCAAACTTTCCCTCAAACTAACACAAACACCATTGATAGAGGAGTACCAACAATTAAGAAGTAAGCATATCGTTCAATGTTACTACTCCATCTCCCACTAATGTCACTCCTAATTCAACATCATAACTACCATAGCAACTTATTTATTACTTTAAAGTTGCAAGATAATACCTCACAATTATAAGTCTCCTTTATCTTCGATCCTCATCAAGAGCGACATAAGTATTATCTCCATTAAATGCGCTTTGCAAAAAATAATCTGAAAAACCAAGCTAGAAGTTTTAAAAATAAACTTAAAAACAATGAGGCTACATGTCGGTTATTCTTCAACTGTTCAAAACCAAGCCATTTCTTGAGCTATATTATTATTCTACCCCACAAATAATGAAAAATGATTAGTATAGAGGTAAACCATATAATACAAACTCATATGTGAGAATTTTAAGGAAGTAGTCTTCATCCGTATCAAGTAAACCCTTTATAATATACATAACATTTCTTCTTTTTATTTCTTGAGAGAAATCAAACAATTTACAGTAGAAGGGATATCAAATGAAATAGTAAGCAAATTAGAACACTATCCATGAAAGATAAGATGAATATGGTTAATACAAATATGGTAAAAACTACTCTCTATTTCTATGTATTTCACAAAAACAAAACAAGCAAAAAAACTTTATCATTATTACTAAAAACTGAACAAAAGCCCAATATAAAATCTATTCACCTATATTTCAAACAAACAACTCAAACAAACCAAAATTAATCACAATAATCACGGTTTTGCAGCATAATTCATAACCACAACATGGAGGTCTTGAGACACTCACAATTGACAAAAATGCAGGAATTCTTATATATATATATATATATATATCCAAACATCAAGTGACAGAAATAAAATAGTTGACCCAAGTCATAGAATCCAACTATTCAACCTTAACAACAATAATAGAATTACAGTTACAATCACTGCAAGCAAATTCATAGCTCTCTGTGAAGTTACCAAACACAGAATAACTCATTTATTCAAATTTCACACAGCTTTTTCAAGAAAAGCAATCACAGAACAAATCAGTATATATACCAATAACTGCTATGAAAATTGAGAATTATTTCAAAGTTAGAACTTCTAACATGGGAATCATTTGTATTAGTGGTAGACTATTCAAAATTTGCATGAATTCATGGAGAGTTAGAACTTAAAGATTGTGTCAGGGGAGTTGTTAATTGTTCTAATTTTTACGTTCAATTTTCACAATAACAAAACTCTATAATGCAAAAATAACAACAAAACTAAAATTACCTCACTCAATTTTCTCAAGCTCTTTAATATCATTTGAAGGTTGAGAAAACACTTAGAAGGGGGGGTTGAATAAGTGGGATTTAAAAACTTTACGACGGAATGAAAGATAATCAGAACACAGCTATTTTTATCCTGGTTAACCTTCTAACCAAGGCTACCTTCAGTCCACCCTCAACAAGGTGATTTGCCTCTCTCAGCCGAGGTCTTAATCCACTATAATCAGAACCTGATTAAACTTGCACGACCAAATGCCGTGACTCACAATACAGTGCACGAGCTAAACTGCTGGTGACTAACGTTCCCGCACAAGCCAACCGCTTGTGACTAACCAATCTTCTAAGACTCAACTAGTCCTAAACTTCTTGAGACTTCTGACCCACTGATCTCTCAAGGACTTAGTTACCACGTAACTTCTATTGATAGTGTATAGTTTGCTTCTAGAAAGCTGTAATCACCACTGTGATATTTCACTAAGATTTAGTACAGAATAATAATCTCAGACTATGAATAAGAGAATTTAGCTTCCGAGAGTTTTTCTTCACACTTGATGATTTATCAGAATTGCAACACTCTTGTGTGATCTTTCTTGTTTCTTTCTATTTTGCTCGTTGTGTTGTTGTATATGTTGTTGTATATGTTGTTGTGTTGTTTGTTTTTCAAACGATCATGACTATATATAGCTTTCAGAATTTTTTTGACCGTTATCTCCGAAGCTTTGTTGAGTTCATTCAGCATTAAATGGTTTGCGTGTTGTCCTTGCTTTTGCTTTCTCCAAGAAATTTGCATGTGGATAGCTTCTTCAATCAACCTTGGAAATTACGCTTTTGGAGTGTTGCAGCCATTTTGCTAATGATTATGTCTTCAACGGTTAAATTTGAATCAATCTGTGTAATCTTCTGATCAGCTTTTGTTCTTCAACTTCTGTTATGAGTATGTCTTCAGCGTGCAGTGTTAGAAGTTGTTTTTCAGCAGTGTTAGCTTAAATCATTTTTTATAGTCTTTTGTTAAGCCTTGTTCTTCAACTTCTATTGTAGATATGTTTGCATTGTGTGATATTAGAAGTTTCTTCTAGCTTTATGTTCTGATTCTTCAAGTTCTGATTGTCGGAACTAGTACATCTTCTGAAATTAGAAACATATGATTAGAGTACCATGTTTGCTTTATACAAAATTTGTTTGCTTGTTATCATCATAACACTAAAATATAATTAGAACCAAAGTATGTTCTAACAATCTCCCCCTTTTTGATGATAACAAAACATTTTCGTTCTAAAGCTGAATTTTGTATAATAAAATTTGTCTCCCCCTGAGATGTATAATCTCCCCCTGAAATAAATATTTAGATAGAAATGTGATGGATAACTTCCCTGAATAATTTTCTTCTTGACTTTGATCTTTCATAGGATTGATGAATATGGCTGAGTATATGCGCATCTTCATAGAAGTAGCTGTGGCTGAGTATATGCGCATCTTCGTAGAAGTTCTAAACAAAATATTCCTGCATTCCTTATAACAACAGAACCTTCTTGGAGCACAAGTTAAAAATATTTTGTCTCTGATTTGTAGACCTTAACTCGTTCTGTTACTTAAAATTTTCAGGAGATGTATATAATTTTCTTTTTACACATATGATTCTCCCCCTTTTTGTCATAATAAAAAAGAAATGATGCTTTATAAAAATGTATGAGTTTAGTCAGGTAGAACTATTATAAGCATTAGATTTTCATGTTATCCCAGACAATGAGTAAATGACAAAGAGAAAATTTTCATTGATTAGAAAAACATGACAGATTACAGACTCAAGTTACATAGACTCTTAGTAGATGGGTTCATAATATCTTCCATGAAAGAAGAAACGATCACAGCGCTCTGCATGCAGTGCTTCCTTTTTGTTCGGAAGTTCTGACATACGGAGAATGTTCACGGTTCCTGCAGATTCAAAACATGCTGGCAGAACTCTTCCATAGGGAATGACAAATTCTTGTCCACATTTGAAGGATATTAGGGACTCTCTAATGTGTCCAAAGATAATCGCATCAAGATTTTAAAGGATAGAAAAACACTTAGAAATGGGGGGGGGGGGGGGGTTTGAATAAGTGTAGCTTTAAAACTTGTAAGATAAAAACAATTTGCACAATGATTTTTATCCTGGTTCGTTGTTAACTAAACTACTCCAGTCCACCCCCTTGGAGTGATTTACCTCACCTGAGGATTTAATCCACTAATCACACAAGATTACAATGGTTTTCCACTTAGACAACTTCTAAGTCTTCTAGAGTATACTGATCACAACTTGATCACTCTAGGAACAAACTACTTAGATACCCTCTAAGACTTTCTAGAGTATACTGATCAACAACCTGATCACTCTAGTTCTTACAAATTAATGTAAACAAATTCTTTTAAGAGTTATAATGCTTCTTATAAAGCTATTATCACAACTGTGATTTTCTCTTAAGTTTAAGCTTAATCTCACTAATAAATTACAAGAGCAATGTAGTGAGGTTGAAGATGAAGTTTGAGAGCTTTTTGAATTTGACAGCGTTTCTGTATATTTGCGCAAGTGTTCTTATTCAGCTTCTCATCAGAACTTCTATTTATAGGCGTTTGAGAAGATGACCGTTGGGAGCATTTAATGCTTTGCGTGATCCGTACAACATTGCATTTAATGTTTCACTCTTTTGTCAACTACCTCGAGCCTTGCTTTCGCTGTGTCTACTGACGTTGCCTTTAATAGCTACTAACGTTCCTTTTGTCAGTTAGTGTAGCCTGCCATCTTGTACTTGCTTCTGATCTGATGTTTGTGTAAACAACGTTTGAATATCATCAGAGTCAAACAGCTTGGTGCAAAGCATCTTCTTGTCTTCTGACCTTGAAGTGCTTCTTAGCGTGATACCATGAGAACTTCAGTGCTTCTGCTTCTGATCTCAAGTTCTTCTGATGCTTCCATAGACCATGTTCTGATTCTGCTTGACCATCTTCTGATGTCTTGCCAGACCATGTTCTGATGTTGCATGCTGAACCTTCTGAGTCAGTGCTTCTTGCGCTGATTTTGTGCATACTCATTATATAATTCTTGAAATGGAAATTGCATAGTATTAGAGTACCACATTGTCTCATACAAAATTCATATACATTGTTATCATCAAAACTAAGAATATTGATCAGAACAAATCTTGTTCTAACAATCTCCCCGTTTTTGATGATGACAAAAACATATATAAATGATATGAATTTGCAATCAGAATATCAGACAGCTAAAGACAATTACACAGTTATAGCATAAGCATATAAACATAGTGTGTGAATATGTCTCCCCCTGAGATTAACAATCTCCCACTGAGATAAATAATCTCCCCTTGAAATAAATACTGGAAGAAATTTATAAATAAAGGACTTCCCTGAGTATTTTCCATTTCAGTTGAGACGATCACATATGCTTAGATCTTCAGAACATTCATAGCTTCTGCTTCTTGCTTCCATAGGACAGCTTCAGAGCTTGAATTTCTTCTTGAATCATTGCATGCTAGATTGTATCAGAACAAATCTTGTTCTAACAGATTTATCGATTTTCCCGATTCCAAGCGATTGATCAAGAACTTGTCTCTGGCATACAAGAGTTTATGGAACTTTCCTCTAGGAATGAGATTTGAAAGAATCAGCCTAAACCAGACTTGTTTGGATGAGGACAGGTAGTAAGGATTGTTTTTGATACGACGAGCGAGTTTTCTCAAATCGTTTGGAATGACAAATGCCTTCACATAGTCGAAAACTGAGAGACATGCAGCATCATGTCGGACAAGACAACCAATAACTTCAACAATCAATGCTTCAGAAAAAGTGAAGAGAGCTCCATGAATGGAGGAGGTGATACTGAGATTGTCTTCACTAACACGCGCATTGACCCATAAGTTTTTGACAAGATTTGGAAGGACAAAACCATTTAGGATAGAAATGTTGGATTCCCATCCTTGCTTATGGCAGAGGTTTATGTAATAGTTATCTCTTTTAGCTAGCCATAGGTTTTGTTCTTTGATGACAGTGAGGGACGACATGCTTGAAGGAAGTATTGATGAGAAAACAAAAAACTGATAATAATTGAATGAATGGATGTTAGAAAGGGAAGGCTTTTTATAGAGGTTGTTAAGAAGAGAAAACGTTTGGACTAGGTAATCAATGTATGAACTCGCATGCATTATGGAATGAAGAGAAGGAGATAAATATTGCAATGACCAAGGAAATAGTAGCGTTATGATTAAAAACATGTTAGGGATAACGTAGAGAATTAATGCAACAGTTACCAAGACTTATTACTCATTTTGCTTTACACGCGCGCCCTTTCAGATTTGGAACATGTGCTCAATAATCTCAAGTTTACATGTATTTGCAGTTTTATATGCTGAACTTCTGATTCATCTTAGAAAACAGACTTATGATCCAGGGGGCCAAATATTTCTAGATGATCACTTTATAGATAGTTCAACTTGCACTTCAGAATTTAATCATTATTTAATTCAGGACACAAATCCATACTAATGTTCTTTAGAATGAACTTGAATATATCTTTAGAAAGAGGTTTTGTGAAAATATAAGCCCATTGATGGTCTGTATCAGTAAAGTTTAAGCTTAATACCCCTTTCTAAATATAGTCTCTGATGAAATGATGTTTAATTTCTATGCGTTTAGCTTTAGAGTGAAGAATAGGATTTTTGGAAAGGCATATTGCAGAAGTGTTATCACAGAAAATGGGAATCTTACGCTCATAGATGTGATAATCCTCTAACTGACTCTTCATCCAAAGCATTTGAGTGATACATCTTGCAGCAACAACATATTCTGCTTCTGTAGTTGATAGTGCAATAGTGGCTTGCTTTTTGCTATACCAGAAGATCAAATTTTTTCCTAGAAACTGACAGCTTCCAGATGTACTTTTACGTTCAATTCTATCTCCAGCAAAATCAGCACCACAATAACCTACTAAGTTGAACTCTTTGGATTTTCTCATCCTTGCCTAAAATACAAGTAGGATGCATTGGGGTTTTTTGCTTCTTTGCTTTCTAATAATTTGAATTTCTTCAGAAGTTCTTTGACATATTTTGCTTGATGAACATAAGTGCCTTCAGAAGTGTGGTTTATTTGAATTCCCAGAAAGAATTTTAGTTCACCCATCATGCTCATTTCAAATTCTTCCTGCATAGACTTAGCAAATTCTTTTCAAAGAGAGATATTAGAAGTTCCAAAGATAATATCATCCACATAAATTTGACATATTAAGATATCATTTTTGAATGATTTTCGAAAGAGTGTTGTATCAACTTCCCTCTTGTGAAACCTTTCTCTAGAAGAAATGAGCTAAGCCGTTCATACCAAGCTCTGGGAGCTTGTTTTAAACCATATAAAGATTTCTTTAATTTGAAAACATGTTCAGGATAAATAGAATCTTCAAAACCAGGGGGTTGATGAACATACACTTTTTCTTCGATAAAACCATTTAAAAATGCACTTTTAACATCCATTTGATAAAGAGTTTTATTAAATTAAGCAGCATAAGCAATTAATAATCTAATTGATTCTAACTTGGAGACTGGAGCAGAGGTTTCATTATAGTCAATGCCTTCTTGTTGACTATACCCTTGAGCAACCAGTCGTGCCTTGTCTCCGATGACTTCACCTTGCTCATTCATTTTGTTTTTGAACACCCACTTTGTTCGATGATGTTGAATCCTTCAGGTCTTGGAACTAGATCCCATACATCATTCCTGGTGAATTGATTTAGCTCTTCTTGCATAGCGATGATCCAATATGTGTCTTGGAGTGCTTCATCTACTGAAGTTGGTTCTATCATTGATACTAATCCAAATAATGAGTTTTCATTATTTCTTAAGTATGCTCTAGTTCTGATAGGATCATCTTTCTTGCCCAGGATGACATCTTCTGAATGATGTGTAGTTAGTCTTGGAAATCTTTTCTGTGAGTTTTCTTCAGAAGTTCTCATATCTTCCATGGTTGGTGTGGTTTCTGATGTTTCTTTGTCTTCTGAGTCATCAGGAATCAAAGGTTGTTCTTCTGTATCTGCAAGATTTTTCAGTCTGCTTTGGCTTTTGATGGCCAAGCTTATCATCAAATCTGATATTGATTGATTCCTCAACTATTAATGTCTCTGTGTTATATACTCTGTAGCCTTTTGAGCATTCAGAATATCCAAGCAGAAAACATTTTTTAGCCTTAGAATCAAACTTGTTCAGATGTTCTTTAGTGTTAAGAATAAAACAAGTACAGCCAAATGGGTGAAAATATGAAATATTAGGTTTTCTATTCCTCCATAGCTCATAAGGAGTCTTATCAAGAATGGGTCTTATGGACACTCTATTTTGAATATAGCATGCAGTGTTTACAGCTTCTGCCCATAAGTGTTTGGCCATATTGGCTTCGTTGATCATTGTCCTAGCCATTTCTTGTAATGTTCTGTTTTTACGTTCAACAACCCCATTCTGCTGAGGTGTTCTAGGACAGGAGAAGTTGTGAGAGATTTCATTTTATTTGAAGAACTTCTCAAAGAGATGATTCTCAAATTTTCCTCCATGACCACTTCTGACCTTAATGATTTTAGATTCTTTTTCATTTTGAATTTGTTTACAGAAATAAAAAAATACAGTATGTGTTTCATCTTTATGTTTTAATAATTTTACCCATGTCCATCTGCTGTAGCCATCTACAATAACTAAACCATATTTCTTACCTCTTATTGATGCTATTTTCACTGGACCAAATAAATCAATATGTAGAAGTTCTAAAGGTCTTGAAGAAGAAATAACATTTTTAGATTTGAAAGAGGATTTTGAGAACTTTCCCTTCTGACATGCTTCACAAAGAGCATCTGAGTTGAACTTTAAATTGGGCAGACCTCTTACTAAGTTGAGTTTGTTAATCTGAGATAATCTCCTCAAGCTAATGTGTCCCAATCTTCTGTGCCAAACCCATTGCTCATCATTTACAAACAGAAGACAAGTAACTTTTAGAGATTTAAGATCAGAAAGATCAATCTTATAAATGTTATTCCTTCTTTTACCAATAAAAAGAATGGATCCATCTTTCTGACTTACAGCCTTGCATGATTTTTGATTAAAGACTATATCATAACCATTATCACTTAGTTGACTAATGGACAACATATTATGAGCTAATCCTTCAACAAGTAAAAAATTAGTTATAGAGGGAGAGTTACCTTTACCAATAGTTCCCGATCCAATGATCTTTCCCTTTTGGTTCCCTCCAAATCTGACGTCTCCGCCGGATTTAAGCTCCAAGCTTTGGAACATAGACCTTCTTCTTGTCATGTGATGCGAGCATCTAGAGTCCAGGTACCATAACTGGTGTTTTAACTTCACTGCTAAGGGCATCTGCAACATAGACAATTTTCTTCTTAGGTACCCATATCTTTTTGGGTCCTTTGATATTAGTGTGCCTGAAGCTTTGTTTTAGCTTGGGTCTAGCACAATATTTTTCAGAATAGGATGTATATTTAATATTGTGAGTGTGACCAAATTTAAACTATGTGTGGAAAGGTTTATATTTTATTTCCATGTCGTCAACTGATTTACGTATGTATGGCTCCTTATCCCGAGGTGTTTCATAGCCAATTCCATTTCGATTGCTTCTACTGACACCATAAATCATTGAGGCCATTTTGCTTCTGTTTATGCTTTTAACAAGAATTTTTTGAAAACTATCATCATAATCTTTCAGAATATCAGAATTTAAGGTGCTATCCGAATCAAGAATCTTTGTTTCCTTTTCTTCTATTAGTTGCGTGGTGCTTTCTTTAAATTCAGAATTTTCTTGTTTAAGTTTCTTTGTTTCAGTTAATAGATCAATCTTTAGATTTTTAAATTTAGTTCTTAACCTATTATGTCTTTCTAAAAGGTCTAATAAGCTTTCTTCAAGCTCATTTCTAGTAAGTTCAGAAAATACCTCATTTGATTTAGCTTCTGAGTCTGAATCATTTTCTGTGGTGGCCATGTATGCTATGTTGGCATGATCATCTTCTGAGTTGTACTCGTCGTCCGATGATTCAGAATCATCCCAGGTAGCCATTAGGCTTTTCTTCCTTTTAGATCGCTTCTTAGGCCTTTCTTTTTGCATTTTAGGACATTCACTTTTGAAGTGTCCTGGTTTATTGCATTCATAGCACACGTCACTTCTTCTGCTAGGCCTTTTGTATTCAAAGGTTTCTCTTTTATATTCTGGTCTTCTGAATTTTCTGAACTTCCTTTGCTTATTCCTCCAAAGTTGATTTACTCTTCTAGATAGAAGAGATAACTCATCTTCTTCCTCTGATCCAGATTCACTTGAGAATTCTTCCTTAGCCTGCAAAACATTAGTTTCATATTTTTTAACAGATTTAAGAGCTATAGACTTACCTTTCTTTTGAGGCTCATTTGCATCGAGCTTAATTTCATGACTTCTTAGAGCACTGATGAGTTCTTCAAGGGATACTTCATCAAGATTCTTTGCAACTTTGAATGCTGTAACCATTGGTCCCCATCTTCTTGGTAGACTTCTGATAATTTTATTTACATGATCACCTTTGGTGTATCCTTTGTTTAGAACTCTTAGACCAACTGTTAAGGTTTGAAATCTTGAGAACATGGCTTCAATGGTCTCATCCTCTTCCATCTTGAAGGCTTCATACTTCTGGATCAAGGCTAGAGCTTTTGTTTCTTTAACTTGAGCATTGCCTTCATGAGTTATCTTGAGCGACACAAATATATCATGTGATGTATCCCCGTTTGTGATTTTTTCATATTCTTCCTGAGAGATAGCACTTAGCAAGATAGTTCTAGCTTTGTGATGATTCTTGAATTCCTTCTTCTGTTTATCATCCATGTTCTTCCTAGCTATCTTTTCTCCTGCTGCATCTTATGGATGATTGTAACCATCTACGACAGTATCCCATAGATCATGATCTTGTCCTAGAAAGAAAATTTATATCCTATCTTTCCAATATTCAAAATTTTCTCCGTCAAATACAGCAGGTTTTGTGTAGCTGTTGTCGTTGTTTAAATTATTCCCCATAGTGTTTTCCTTCTGGATCTTTTTCTGACATGGTTAAGTGCTTGCACCCAGAACCAGGCGCTCTGATGCCAATTGAAGGTTGAGAAAACACTTAGAAGGGGGGGGTTGAATAAGTGGGATTTAAAAACTTTACGACGGAAGGAAAGATAATCAGAAAACAGCTATTTTTATCCTGGTTCACCTTCTAACCAAGGCTACCTCCAGTTCATCCTCAACAAGGTGATTTGCCTCTCTCAACCGAGGTCTTAATCCACTATAATCAGAACCTGATTACACTTGCACGACCAACTGCCGTGACTCACAATACAGTGCACAAGCCAAACTGCTGGTGACTAACGTTCCCGCACAAGCCAACCGCTTGTGACTAACCAATCTTCTAAGACTCAACTAGTCCTAAACATCTTGAGACTTCTGACCCACTGGTCTCTCAAGGACTTAGTTACCACGTAACTTCTGTTGATAATGTATAGTTTGCTTCTAGAAAGCTGTAATCACCACTGTGATATTTCACTAAGATTTAGTACAGAACAATAAACTCAGACTATGAATAAGAGAATTTAGCTTCCGAGAGTTTTTCTTCACACTTGATGATTTATCAAAGTTACAGTGTTCTTGTGTGATCTTTCTTGTTTCTTTCTATTTTGCTCGTTGTGTTGTTGTATATGTTGTTGTGTTGTTTGTTCTTCAAACGATCATGACTATATATAGCTTTCAGAATTTTTTTGACCGTTATCTCCAAAGCTTTGTTGAGTTCATTCAGCATTAAATGGTTTGCGTGTTGTCCTTGCTTTTTCTTTCTCCAAGAAATTTTCATGTGGATAGCTTCTTCAATCAACCTTGGAAATTACGTTTTTGGAGTGTTGCAACCGTTTTGCTAATGATAATGTCTTCAATGGTTGAGTTTGAAGCAATCTGTGTAATCTTCTGATCAACTTTTATTCTTCAACTTCTGTTGTGAGTATGTCTTCAGCGTGCAGTATTAGAAGTTGTTTTTCAGCAGTGTTAGCTTGAATCATTCTTTATAGTCTTCTGTTCAGCTTTGTTCTTCAACTTCTATTGTAGATATGTTTGCATCATGTGATATCAGAAGTTTCTTCTAGATTTATGTTCTGATTCTTCAAGTTTTGATTGTCGGAACTGGTACATCTTCTGAAATTAGAAACATATGATTAGAGTACCATGTTTGCTTTATACAACATTTGTTTTCTTGTTATCATAGTTGAAACGAGAACTTATATATATGGATTTTAGCTAAAAACTCACTAATCAAATACTTGACATATAAGGTCATCCATATGATTGTTATCACTAAGGATGTCTTAGATTAGTGAGAGTCATTCATTCCTTATGTTTTATAATATTATTTTGATATCGATATAAACTTTATGTTAAGATTATATGCAAAAATAAAGTTTAAAATATTATTATTATTATAACAATTTCTATATCATTTGTGCAAGTATTGAATTTGCAAACTTTAATTTGATCTTATTAAAGACTTCAGTTGTACCAGTTGGAAATAAACCTGATTCAAAGATCACATAACATGAAATTTTCATGTAATTCATCCATATCGTTCTATGCCATCAAGTATATTAATAAAGTGGTCATCGGGGTTCCATCACGTTATACATCAGTGACGACAACCATGATGGTCTCATTATTGATGTATAAGGTGAACCAGATTCTTAAGTTAAAATCTATAGATAAATACCATCAAATGCGTGCCTAAAGAATTGTGATATAATTATTAAAGATATATTGTCCAAGTTGGAGATTATTATAATATTTTATATTTAAATATTAATTAGTCACAACAAGAAAATTATGGTTTTATGACAAAAAAATTGCGATACTTAGTTGATAACTGTCGTTACTCTAATATAGAAACGCGTGTCACGAAGGTATACACGGTTAAAAATTAGCTGAGTTCGAGTTCAAATTCGAGTTCATGGCGAACTTTTTTTCCAGCTCAAACTCGACTCGTTAAGAATTGGCCGAGTTTGAGTTCGAGTTCGAGTTTATCTCGAACTTGTTTTTCAGGTCAAACTCGACTTGTTAGAAGTTCACGAACATCTCGATTCAGCTCGTTATGTTTATTTTGTTAGGTTCAACTCGCTTAATTTACGGACTTAAAAGTAATTTTTTAAAATCTATTTTTAATACATATATATTTGACATTTTAAATTAATATTTTTTAAATAAAAAATATAGAAATAAAATAAAAGTTATAAGATTGGAATTTATAAGATGTTAATTTTATTTATATAATTATTTGTAGAAATATTTTGCTCACTAGAGAATATAAATTATCAATTAAAACTATTAGATTAAAATAAAATATGATACTAAAATTTAGAGCAAATATTTAAACCTACTCTTAAAGACAATATAATCTATCTCATCTATAATCGAGTTGACTCATGAACCTAACGAGTCGAACTATGTATAGTTCAAGTTCAGCTCATTTAGTTATCGAACTTAATTTTTAGCTCATACTCAGCTCATTTGGTTCATGAACCTAGTTCAACGATTTAATTTTCGAATCGAGTTTCGAACTATTTTCGAGTTAGTTTGGTTCATTGCCAGCCCTATATACACCTACCGTCCTTACATTTTAAAAAAATTATCAAATATAACGACGGTTATACCACTACCGCCCTAGAAATCAATTCACGACGATTTAAAAACCGTCGTAAATTATATTTACGACGGTGCATTAACCGTCGTTCACCAAATCAAATAACACACGTCCTGCACCATGAAAAACTCATCAAATATTTTAAAATTTTGTATTTCTACATTGATGACTCAATTTAAAAGGATACAAATATTTTTAATATTAGAAATATATCAACTATAGATAAAACATTACACACTATAAAAATTAGGGTTAAGTATATTTTTGGTCCCTATACAAAAATGACATGTTTTGGTTCCTACAAAATTATTATGCACGTAGTTTTAGTCACAACAGTTTTAAACCGTCGCGAATAACAACAAAAACAAAAATCAAAGGCATGTTCATGACGGTTTTTAACTGTCGCCATTTCTAGTTTAAGTCAGTTTCATCCCGTTGTAAACTGGCGCGACGATTGTGTGATGGTTTTTGCAACTGTCGTGAAATAGGTTGGGGACACACGATTCTGCAATGGTGTCACAACTGTCGTAGATTGTAAATTGCAGCGGTTTTAACCTTCGTAATCTACCAAAATAACCGTCGCAATCTACCAATTTTCTTGTAGTGAATTATTATTGATTAAGTGGTAGAAAAAATTAAAAAGACTAAGTATATTTCTATTATGTAATTAATTAGTTAATAAGTTGGATATAGACTCAAATATGAGTGGATGTCAGGATGAGCATTTCAAAATAATGAGTACCATAATTGGTCATTTTAGTGGTGGAAAATTGAGACTAAGCTATTGATTGACTTTACTCGTATTTTAGTGAAAGTTGCCACAACGCTTTAATGTTTCCAAAAGAAATGAGAAAAGAACGAAGTAAAATCCAAAGAAGTTTTTAAATTAATTAATAAAATAATCTGAGTTCTTTGGTTCGGAGGTTGGTTATAGAAAGAGAATGTATTAGCATCCTATGAATCTATATTACTCTATATGAACCTCTTTGAATATACGTTAAAGTTTATTGTATTATTCTTGTTTGTGAAAAGAATGGGGTGGTGAGAATTTTTTTTTACTATACTCGACAAGACAATGCATCTTGTGCCTACATACCTCTTTTTTGCTTTAGGGAAGTCAGAGTATTTGTAGTTCCCCTTAAGAGTGTGTTTGGATGACACATTTTAATGAGGTAATGTAATGTTTTGAGCGAATTTAAAATGATTTACACAAAATTTATTATTTGGATACAAAAATGAAGAATTGTTAAAATGATGGAAATTTATTTGAGCTAAATTTAATCATTTTGAAATGACACAAAAAACCAAAAAATTTGAAATTCCTCTTATATTCTATAGAATGTATTTTTTACTATTATTTCTTCAAATTTTACAAATTGGTCCTCATATTTTTCAAAATTACAAAATTGACCCTAAAAATTTTCAAAAATTTGCAAATTGGTCCTTAATAATTTTTAAAATTTACAATTTGATCATTCAAATTTTTAAAAATTGCAAATTAGTCTCTACTTTTTAATTTTTTAATTTGGTCCAAAAAATTTAAATTTTATAAAAAATGATCCCGAAAATCTAACAATGAATTATCTTAATACTCCATTCAAAGAAAATAATTTAAAAATAAATAGATTTCAATTGAATAATTTGAATTGCCTTAAATTTTAAATTTCTTTAAAATTTCCAATCACCTCATCCAAACACACTCTAAAAGTAAAAAAAAAAAGCCAAAGTGTCAAAAATATATTTGGATGCTAAATTTTGCAAATCCAAAACATGTTTTTTTGAATTGCTAAGCTTTAGAAATGCAGAGCAAGGTTTAAAAGGAGCTAAGCTTTAGAAATGCAAAACAGGAGTTTGAAAGGCTAGGTTTTAGAATTACAAAGCATGTTTTTAGAATGGGCTAAAATTTAAAAATTCAAAGCAAGAGTTTGAAATTCTAAGTTTTAGAATTACAAAGCATATTTTTTTAAATGGGCTAAGCTTTAGAAATGCAATGCATGGTTTGAAATGGCTATGCTTTAGAAATGTAAGGAAAGAGTTTGGGTCCTAAGTTTTAAAAGTACAAAGCAAAGATAAATAAAAGAAAAGAGGTGGGTACCTTGACAATTTTAAATAATACTATCCCATTATTTTGGATTGGTGACACAAGCAATATAAATGAGGAATCAAGCAAGCATAAGCATCTCAAGCAAGCATCAAGGTAAAGTATCTCAAGCAATATCATGTGTGAGATATGGTATATGTATCATGAACAAAGTCAAAATATATCAAGTATAAACAAAATCAAACTATCACATGGCTATGGTAATATCAAAGGGGAAATCCTAAAAAAAACAATCAATATACCTCAAGGACCAATGATTCATCAATCAAGTAAAGATATAAATATATTCATAATTAAACTTTAGGTAAATATAACAATATCATGGTTAAAAATAAGAGAAGACATACCTCAATAAAGTTAAGTATCAAGATCATTATCATATCAAGTATATAAGCATATAGGTGGTATGAACATGTGTTTGTGAACATGGTAATCTCATGGGTAAGTATGAATATGGCAAATATATAATGATGATAATAAATAACAAGATAAGTCAAAGTTGAACATAGTATCATGGTAGACAAGCACTCAAACAAATATATGGATGAATCATAAAGTCAAGTAAGGTATGGTCAAAGGACATGAATACTTGAACATTTGATCAATCATTAACATGGATATATAACAATCAAGATAAATAAGTCTATACAAAGTATATATGTACACATGGTAAAAGTAATTATGTATATGTGAGCTAAACAAAGTATGAATAATCAAACAATCAGTCATAGACAATCACACAAAGATGTATCAAGTATGTGAACATGGTGAAATCAAAACAAATATTTTCTCATGGTAAATACACTTAAGCATACAAGGTTAAATCACAAAGAATATGGCAAGGTTAACATGGTATGGCATCAAGTTTTAAGATCATGCATGATTAGGGTTTAGAACAACTAGGGTTTTCAAAGCTAAGTTCATAATTAGTCAAGCTTTTTAATCATTTAAGAGAAATAAATTATGATATAAGCAAATAAATAATCAAAGTTTAAGTTGTATGAAAATGTGTTAATATTAACAAGACATCAAGAAAGATTAATTCAATCAAAGTATAAAATCAAACAAAATATTTAAGAACGAAAACACATGTTTGTAATGATTTTTGAATATATTTTAAAATGAATATATAAGTATTAAATATATTAAATAAAAATAAATATTTTATGATTTTGTATGTTGAAGAGAAATAAATAAGTAATCATGATTGACAAAAATTAAAATCAAAAGGAATTATAAAAGAAAACAAAAGAGAATTAAAATGGTGAGTAAAATGATAAATAAATTATTGATAAAAATTTATTGAGGCCATGGAAGTTTGAACTCATGTCACTAAGGTTGCCATCTCAAAACAATACCACTGAGTCAACACCCGCTAGTGATAATAATATGCATCCAACTGGTTATATGTGAAAACAAGTTAAAAATGCTAAAAAAAAATAAAGAGCACAAAAGGTCTGGGGCGAGGGGTATTTAAACCCCAAACTAAAGAGTGTCAGGCGCGCGCTCTTAACCACTGGGGTGGTGATACATCCAATGTTTAAAACGCATTCATTATATTATATTTTAAACAAGTTCAAAATTTCAAAATTTGGCGCAAAAACAACTTCATCTCAAATTGAAACATGATTCAGGCCATTAGATCATACCTTGGTCAAAAAGTCAACACTCCAATGAATTAGGTCAAAACCCTAATTTGGTGCATCAGATGAACTTTGAAAGTAGATGATCTTGAGTTGAGACACTCTTGGACTTGAATATTGATAAAGGAAAATCACATGATCCTATGAGAAACTTGAGTCTTTTTGAGGGACACAAAACCCTGATCACCTGAGCTCCTTGATCCAATTTATGCATGCCTTGTAGAAGAAGTAAGCAAGCAAACATACATCTCTTGTATCTCTGAGGTTAGTGATGATGCATGAATGATTTTTAGGTGAGATGATGAATGATGATAATGATCAAACTCTTTTAAATTTAATGAAAACGAAGCGGGATCTTAGTGTCAAAAAATGGGGTATGACAGTCATCTCCCTATATGTAAGTTATGGTCCCTAATATATTGTACTGCAATCAGATTATCTCTTCTCCTCATTTGTAAAGAGTTTAAGAAATTAAGAGTATCGATAGAGTAAGATCCAATCCAACAAGTGTTAGTCACTTGTCTCTACACTTTTATATTTCAGGGTTATCGGTATCATTGTCTAAAAAACTTTTCTATAATCTTTAATAATATATCATAAACTAACGTGTTGTAGATTATAAAGTTGTGTGTATACATGCTTGTACCTTTGTTTCGTTTCCACCTTAAATTATGATATATAAAATTTTAATCTATGTAAAACATGCATCCTACAAACTAATTATTAAATTAATTCTAACATAAGTACATTTAATAAAAATATTTTAATGAACTAAATTTATTTTGAAAAAAAACGTAAAATTAAATGTAGAATTATATATATTAAAGATCCTACTAGAAGCTTATGTTATATATATATATATATATATATATATATATATATATATATATATATATATATATATATATATATATATATATATATATATATATATTTGTTGTGAAAAACGATGTCAAGAACAAAGTATAAAAGGGAATTAGGGAAGATAAGAAGAAGAGAACACAAATATTGGTTATAACTGCTATTCTTTTACTTTCTCTTAAAACAAGATTACAAGTTTACAAGAATAACAAATAACCTCTGTCACCCTAAATTAGGATTTGCAGCTTAGCAATGATGAGAGACTAGTATGCTATTTATAATAAAATCTAACATACTAACTAATGGGCTTTTTCAGCAAGGCCCATTAAACAAGCCAACTTAATAAACAAGCTAACTTAACAAATTAGGGTTTAAACACTAAAACCTAATTTAACATGCTAACGACCCTAGCATCTTCGACACAAGCATGTGAACAACCTTCGACTTCATGCTTAATCCTGTCGAACCAAGAAGCTACCCTTCGACCATACTAGAGTTCGATCCAATATCTCACAAATCTCCACCTTGAATCTAACTCTACAACATCAAGGGAACAAACTAGCTTTCTTCATGCAGCTTTATCAACTGTATACAGTGGAAAAACTTGCAACTTGGCAATGTCTTCTCCGTTGCCGTTAGTTCTGTATTCATGGCTGCCTCTCCCTTCAACGCTTCCAAACAACCCTGCTGAACCAGTAGGGCTTTCATCTTCAAGCGCCACGGACCGAAATCATTCACTCCGGTGAACTTTTCAATCTCATACTTTGTTGAAGGCATCTTCTCCACGCTCACCGCACCAATTTGTTGTGAAAAACGATGTCAAGAACAAAGTATAAAAGGGAATTAGGGAAGATAAGAAGAAGAGAACACAAATATTGGTTATAATTGCTATTCTTTTACTTTCTCTTAAAACAATATTACAAGAATAACAAATAACCTCTGTCACCCTAAATTAGGATTTGCAGCTTAGCAATGATGAGAGACTAGTATGCTATTTATAATAAAACCTAACATACAAACTAATGGGCTTTTTCAGCAAGACCCATTAAACAAGTCAACTTAATAAACAAGCTAATTTAACAAATTAGGGTTTAAACACTAAAACCTAATTTAACATGCTAACGACCCTAGCATCTTCGACACAAGCATGTGAACAACCTTCGACTTCATGCTTAATCCTATCGAACCAAGAAGCTACCCTTCGACCATACTAGAGTTCGATCCAATCTCTCATATATATATATATATATATATATATATATATATATATATATAAGGACAGGATCGCTCTCATGCAAAATTCTACATGTTCAATTTTTAATAATATAAATATTCTCCATACTGTTGGAAGTCACTAAACTCAAGAAAGATTTGTTTAGTACAGTATTCAAACATCTTATATACATTAAATATGAAACTGAGATTTGAATCTCCATTGGGACTAGGGCTGGACAGAGACCCGAAATCCGACCCAACCCGCTCTAACCGAAGTCAAAAAATTGAATTGGGTCGGATTTAAACGGTTTGGCGGTTCTGCGGGTTCAAGATGCGGTTTTGTCTGGGCTCAAATGGGCGGGTGCGGTTCAAGAAATTGAAACCGCGGGTAACCATACCCGCCCGCCTGGAAACGCCTGGAGTAAGTAATACACTAATACTATATGATTCATTTGTTCTGTTCTTTCTCTCTCTTCATGTTCCTTCCTTTCTAGAATTTCGTTTCATCCTAACCCTAAATATGAACCTGCAATTTTGCTGCGCCGTAAATCACAATCATTTTCCTGTGAATGTACCATTTCCGTTTCATTTCATCTCTTCGTTTTCGTTTTGAATCCAGCTTATTTTCATTTTCATTTTCGTTTTGAATCTATCGTTTTTCCTGAACCAGTTTCCTCCATAGTCACCCTCTATATGTTATGAAAAACATAAGATTAAGGGTTAGAACTTTACTGAGCTTGGGTTTTTTTCTTGTTCCCTTTCTCTTTTCTATTGTTTTGAAGAACATAAGATTAGGGTTTGACATTCTTATTATGTGTTTTTGCAGGTTGTGGTGTTTGATAGAAGGACTGAAAGATTTGAAGCTACCTTGCTGTTTATTACTCAAATTGCTTAACTCATTCAGGCACAATTCTCTTTCTCATGTTTCTAATGCAACTTAGTCACTTTTGTGTTATATTAACTGTTGTATCATGGGTATTATGTAACAATGTTTAAATTGCAGATATTTCCCTTTTAAAATGCATTTTATAGAGGGCTAACATATCTTATACCTCAATCCTGGTTGTAATTATTCAACACTAGTGAATTTAATCAGGTATCTTCTTTACTAAGTACCTTTAAAAGGTTTCCTTTGCGAGTTTAATAATTCTTCTTCTCTCTTGCACTAAGGGCAACTAAGCATTTATATAACACAATTTTACATCTACTTAACTATATGTTGTATCAGTGAGATAGTTTTTAAGAGAAAAATATTTGAATCAAGATGCCAAATATCAGTGAGATAGTGTTAACTAAGCTGCCACAGTTGATATAAAATTAGAACTTAGGTTTAGTGCTTAGTTATTTATCAATGATGCAACATAACTGAAATGCTTTGTAGGTTTATTTATCAATAATGCAACATAACTGAAATGCTTTGTAGGTCATGTTTCTGAAATATTGGACCTTATTCTTTACAGGGCCTTATTCAATAATGCAATATAACTGAAATATTTCGATTTATATAGGACCTTATTCTTTATTCAATAATCTTTTGAAATATTGCTTCAAACTTTATATCCTTTAATGTGTTATACACTGATGTTCAATCTTAATTTTGTTCTGTCTAGTGCAATTCAACATAAGTTTCATGCTTTCTTAATAACAATAACACATTTCTTGATTCTTATTAATTTTATATAAGGCTTTATATTAGTCATCATATTTCTTAATGGCTTATGTCTTCTATTTTACAGTTCATGTCCTTGGGAAGCTTCTGATTGTCAAAGAAGATAAGAAGATGAAAGCAAACTATCTGCTATTGCAAGGTCTTTATATTTTTATGGCTTTAAATTTGCAAGGTGTTATGGCTTGGTTTGGACAATTGTATTTTGACTATATATATGTAACTTTGAGGTGGTACTAAAGTATAGAATTTGGCATGAGCTATTTAAAAGTCAATCTCTCGTGTGAACTATATTGGTTGTTTAGATAATTCACTGGAACAGAGTTTCTAGAGCTGGAATAAATATGCGGTCTAGAAACATTGTTACAACTTCAGTACTTTAGATGAAACAATTATATTGATTACAATATATTTTTATGTTTATGACATTAACTCAACTTCCTGATTTGGTTTTGTTTTAATCATTAATTGATAGTTTAAATTATTGTGAGAAAACAGTATCATAAATACAATTGATAAAATGTTGGAAAGTTAAAACAAATAATAATTGTTTGATATGAATCATGATAATACAAATGTTGGAAAGTTTAAATTATTCTATGTTGTAGTGATTTAAATTGGTTTTCATTTATATTGCCCATTTAATTTGTTTAGTTTAGATTGGATCTGTATAATAAATGTGTTTATTTTAGAGGTATTTGAATTTATTATTGTTTTGGTTAAATCTTGAGATAATTTTGTTTGGCTGTTGACTGGTATATAAAATTTGTTAGATGAAATTTAAATTTACCGCACCAAAAATATTTAATTTTTGAAAAGGGTTCAGAAGTAATAATATTATTGGATCAAAAATGCGACCACCCGATAAACCCATCCTAATTAACCCGCAACCCGTTCTAACCCAACCCGTCCAAACCGTCTTTAAAAATGGGCGGAAAAGGGTCTTAACATTTCAACCGCGGGTTGGTATGGGTGAGGGTTTTGGGCCCGAACCCGCCCAACCCGGCCCGTTGTCCACCCCTAATTGGGACTATATATTTAATCATTCACGAATTATAAAACAGTTGCAATTTCTCGAAGCACTAAATATTTTTTACTAAAATTTTCTTTATCTAGGTTTGGCTACATAAGATGAAACATCAAAATCACTTTATTTATGAATGTAAAAATAACATGTTTTTGGAGAATAAGAATTGCCCTAGAATATTTACCACCTGTTCTGAAAATTCATTAGAAAATTCCAAATTTGATTTACATGATCACTATAATATGACAAGCATAGCCTTTTGATGAGAAGGTTGTTGGAGTTGGAGTTTGTCCCATACCTTGGTCTCTGAAATAATTCACCATTGATTGGTTAAATATGTGCTTAGTTGGTTAATTGAAACACTGTTTTGGTGGTTGTTGAGTAAATAAAATGGTTAATTAATTTACTATTCCAATACTATTTAGAAGAAAAATATTTACTATAATTTTTATAACATCATTGAAAAAGCTCCTTTAGTCGTTACAACAACATTCTATAATTTTTAACGGTTTACAAAATAACACTGTTCCACTGCAATAAGAAAAACATGAGTTTATAATATATTTAATAAACATTCTTTAACAACCCCTCTTGCTTTATTACTATATGTTCACAAGGAAATTCTTGAATCTTAAAAAGAACAATCTGAATGTGCTCAATTTGACTATGAAAACAAAACCAACCAATGATTCATGATTTTGATTAAGACCAGTCAAAATTCTTTTGAGAAGCGTTGAAATCAACATTCAGAATATCTATATGATTTTGTTGTTTACGGTTTTCAGTGCAGAACCTTATATCCCCTAAATCTTCTTGAAAATGAAACCCTACAACCAAATATTTTAGTATTTTTTATTGATAATTAAATTTAATCACATTCAACCAATTTCATATTTCACCACTAGAAATTAGAAAGAGTTTCCATAGATTTTTTCCAATAAAAACAGTCATCATCCACGGTAGACTAATTTCTCAAGTCGGAGAGAATCATAATAGACGACAAAATTCTCTATCAGATGAATTTATAACTAATGGTAACATTAATATAAACTTACATAAACAAATAAAATTATAGAACACATAATTTTTTATCTACTACAATAATATTCATTCATTTGAACTCATCACAATATTAATCCTTATAGTAAAGATTATAAACCACACAAACCATATTCTAAACCTATTAACTAGAAGAAAAATTAAAGAAAAAAAATTAAGAAAATTCATAGAGTTGAAATATAAGAATCTAACAAACAAACATCCCTAGGGTTTTCATTCTACCTTAAAAGAAATCAAACTACTAAACCATATGTGGATATGAAACTTTGTTTTGGATGAATAAAAAAACTTAAATTTCAAAAGAAAGCATAGTAAAATTAAGTTCTATAGTTGGAATTTGTAGTAGCAGCTGAAGAAGAGTTAAAAGGTGAAAGGTCATTCCATGTTGAAGTAGCACCTCCACCATCACCATTAGAAGCATTCCAATATTGTTCACTATTATGATTATTATTATTGTTGTTGTTGTTGGAGTTGTTACTATTGATCATTCCCAAGAATTGTTTAGATTGATTCTCTTCCATTTTCACACTAGAAGCTGTTAATACCTTTGACACACCACCATATGCATGTTCTTGATCATTACCAAATGGATACAACATTCCATGTGAAGAAGAAGCTTCTAAGCTTGTCAAGAAGGGAAATTGATGAGTTTGTGGCATTCTCCATTGCTCGAAGTTACCGGTAGGTAAAATCGAAGCAGAACCACCACTTCTACCACCGCCTAAGGAGCTTCCAATATGGAAATTCAAGTCTCCTACACCTCCCATTTGACTAGGAAAATTATAGTTTAGACCTATTTCGCCGAGGTGATGATCGCCGAGTTGATGAAAAGGAGGCATGAATCTCATCGGCGGTGGCGTCTGAGAGCTGAGTACTGCCGGAGAGTTGTTCGCCGAGCTAGTTTGACGATCGGAGCTGACCGGTGACTTTGAGGTGTTGTTACTGCTTGACTTAGTTCTTTTGTTTCTTCGGCAACCACCCCCAACCGGGACACTTCTAAGCGCGCCGCCCCTTGTCCAATACCGTCTACACGTCTTGCAGAAGTGGCGAGGCTGTGAGAGACTGTAGTTGTTGAAGTAGCAAAACTTTGTGTTGGTTGAATCACACCTTGGACATTTTTGTGATAGTTCTTGCATAGGTATGTTCGCCATCCTAGCCCTATCAGCCATCGAACCTGGCCTGATCGAGCTTCCATGAGGCTGCGATGGAGTCAGGTTCGATGGCGGAGGCTGTGGTTGTGGAATTAGAAAAGGAGTGTTGACACTAGAACCGTTAGCCACTTGATGATGATTTTGTTGCTGCAAAAAAGGAAGTAAAATAAATTTGGTATATTCAAGAGAAGGGTATAAACAAAAGTAAAGCAAGAATATTTATCTTTATATTTTTTTTTTTGCTTTTCTTTTTGAAAAACCTAATTGAAGAACCCTTGTAAAAACTTACTTGTTGATGCCAATTTGTTGGATCCATATATGGTGGGAGAGAAGTATAAACCATGGTTATTCTTCTTGGAGCTAGCTTTCTCTTTTGTAAAGGTTGATGAGTTTTAAGGGATAGAGAGAATAGTGAAGAGAATCACATGAACAAGTTAAAGAGAGATAGTGTTTGTTTTTTGTTTGTGGTTGAGATGAAGATAGAAGAGAGAAAGAAAAAGAGAGAAAGCAAGAAAGAAAGAAAGAAGAGAGGGATCAAAGGGTTAAGGTGGTGGTGATGAGAACCTAAAAATAAAGGAAGATGCTTTTGAGTATATATATAAAATTTTGTTTTTGTTTATTGTTTCATTATTGTTTTCCCTCCCATTTCCCTATATATCTCTTTTTGTTTTATTGCTTTTCAGGATTTTGAGAAGGTGATGTTTCTTAACCCATAAGCTTCTTTTTTGATGCCTTGTAAGAACTTAGAAAAAGAGATTGTTATAGTGCTTCTCTCTCTCTCTCTCCATCCTTGTGCATGAAAAATAAAAGCTAAGTATTGAGTTTGATATGTCATGTTATATTTTAATAAGAGAGGAAAAAAAGAGAAGAAAAGATAGGGTTTGTGTATGCTGACCAACCTATATGATATGGTAGCAATTTGGGATGTATATTCTATGTAAGCATTCACCCGTTCGATCAATATTAAACGGTTTAAATTTAAATTATATTTAAAAAATTAAAAAATATTTTTTAAATCATCAGATTGCAACTGAATGACCACTTATGCATCGAATGCGTGAATACTTGCATCAATAATCAAAGTCGTTTTAAGTTTTTGAAAGCATTTTTGTTTTTTGACGAATTATACAGAGTTTTATTTTGTCATGATTTGTCTGTGATAAATAATTTGTAAAATATTTTTAGCCAGCGTTAAATGTGTCAAATTTTATAAGTAATGTAGTAAGTAGTCTTTCTTGTACGTCCTTAATTCCGATCTTGGGAGGCAGCAGCAGTGAATATGCATTCATTCAGCAATTTGAGGTAGAATGACCTAACAGAAACTTTAATTATGATTCTACTATAAAATAATACAACATTAGTTGTTGATTGAATGAATAATTAAGGTAAAGAATGTGGTTGATATATTTTAATGTTTATTAAAATTGGAATGAAATAAATAAAGGTGGTCTATTTGTGCTTTTAGTGTGTCCCGACCAAGTGAACCTTTTCTTGGTCTCGTCTGTTCCCTTCCCCACTCTTCAATTTCTTTTTGCATGGAAATATTTTTTTTCTTTATAATTCACGCGCCACCATGTGAACAAATCAGTCAAACTTCATATTGTTACTTTTCTTTGCTCATGTATATAGTTTTAGGGTAGAGTAGGGTAGGGACCCACTAATTGAGTAAATATAGGATAGATTATGTTAGGACAAAAAAGGATTAACAAGAAAATAAAATGTATGTTTGAAAAATATTGTTGTTTATGTCTTAATATTTTTAGTATTTTGTCTTAGTGGGATACTAGATTTTGACATTGACTCCATGCTTAGGTATTAAGGTCTCTACAAAGTGTTTGAAGCCATCTTTGAAAGAATATTTTATTGGATCAAGTTTGGTGGTATCTAAAGTGTTTTGTTTGATATGGAACTGTTTTTGTCTCAATTGCATTTTATCTCAATGTAGTTATGTGGAGTGTAAGATTTTGTAGTAATTATGTATTTTGGATGTGATATTGTGATCCATTAAAGGTGTAAACACAATGTTGAGAAAATGGTGAGATAATATTACTATAATTGAAATTTTGTTAGATTTGTAATAAGATGTCAAACACAATATTAAGATAATGAGTGAGATAATATGATAAACTAAAAGCAAATAACAAATAAGAAAAAGAAATATAACATATGTAACTATAACTCTGTTCAATACAATGTCACCTATATTTGGAGAGAGTATTAATTAAATGACTTTTTTTTATTAATTATTAGTCAATAGTACAGAATGGTCTTATCGAAATTATCTTAGTCCTTTCTTTTCTAAATACTATCCGTAAATTTTAATTCAGACCCCCCCTTGAATCTAAGACCCCTCTCACTTTCACTGAAACACCCTCTCAAATATTTATAAGATTACAATTATATGGGACATGATAAATCATAATTACAACCAAATAATTCATCCTTCTAACTTAAGAAAGATACCATAAAAAAGAGTATAACAAACAAAATACAAAAGACTCAATAGAAACAATGGTGCACTGAAATCTTCAAGATCGGTTGGACATGTGATTTCACACACAAGAGAGGGTGAGGTGGGGTTGAATTGCGTGCTTCAGAAACACTTGTATTTGAAAACATTTTTAGAAAATGTTTGTAAATAAGCAACAAAAAATAAAATTACAGAAGATAAAATGCAGAAATAAAGAGTTTAAGAGAAAGAGAAGAACACCAGAAATTATACAGGTTCGGTAAAAAAACGACTTAGTCATGTTCTCAAGAATTGATCTTGAGAGTATCTTATAAACTTGAGAGCTTTTAGTAGATAATACTCATGAACCCCCTTATACAAGAAAATTAAAGTTTATGGTTAACTTTCAACCAAACAATAAACTGAGGAGTGAAGCGGCGAGCCTTCCTTCTAAGCGATGGATTGAAGCAGTTAGTCTTCTTTTCACAAGAATCTTGAATCTATTAGTAAAGATTTTACCACTGGCTAATTTTGAACCTTGTAGAGCTTTAAATATTAGGCTTTGCTCATGAACCTAATCTTGATTTTACCACGGGCTAACTAAGAACTTGGGAGATTTTATCACGGGCTTAATTAATTAAATAAATTCATTGATTTGTAATGCGATTGTGGCAAGCAAATAGAGATTTAGGGTCTATTTGGTAAAGATAGCGGTTGACTGATAAAATAACTTATAACTTATAGCTTATGGCTGGTGGCTGGTGGCTGGTGACTAATAGCTTATAGCGTATAGCTAGTGATTGACACTGTTAGCTAATAAGGTAATTGAAGTGTCCGATAAAATTATCAGTTCAACTAACTTATAAATGTAAAATGACATAAAAGATATTTAATACATAATTATTTTATTTTAAATTAAAGTAAATTATAAAGGATATAAGTGGATTTTTGTTAAAATAATAAGGATAAAAAAAGAAGAAAAAATAATAAGCTATAAGTTAAAACGCTATTTGAAATAGCGTCTGAAAAATAAGCTATAAGCTAGCAAAATAAATTATAAACTCGTTACGAAAAAACTGTAACTAAATAGGTCTAAATTATCATATGAGCTTATAAGCTATAAAATATAAGTCATAAGCTCAAAATTGTGTGTTGTTAAACACAGTCTTAGATTAAAATAGGGTAACTAATGATAAAATTATTCACATTATTGATACATCTTGCAAGTACATAATTCTATAGCGTAACACAATTTATTGGTTCACAAAATAACTCCGTTGAGTAACAATTTTTTTTTGTGATTATTATTTGAACCAAGGCTTAAATGCACTTTTGGTCCCTGAAAGTTAGCGAGTTTTTGATTTTCGTCCTTGTATTTTTTTTTGTTTGAGTCCCTATATCTTACTTTTTGCTTGAGGTTTAGTCCCAAAAGCCAAAATCCGCAGGAAAATCTGCAGGTTACCTGCGGATTTACATGTGAAATTTCCCGCGGATTTTGATTTTAGGGACTAAAACGATCGCGAAAGTGAAATATAGGGACTCAAACCAAAAAATTAACTTACATGGACGAAAATAAAAAACTCGCTAACTTACAGGGACGAAAAGTGCATTTAAGCCTTGAACCAATATATAAATAATTTGTTTAATTTTTATTGAAAATAAAATAATAAGAAATCATTGGATAATGACTCCTTGGTAGGATACATTTATACTTTTGTTCTTTTTCTATCATTATGATGTCTTCTTGCAACTAAGTCCACTTTTAACCCTAAAAATACATACTTTAAACTAATAATCCCTCCTTCTAAGCATCTGGGGTTTAAATTTTAGAATCAACCTACCAAACATGGGAGATTTATACTCTACGAGGAACTTCAAACTTATAAATTTATCTATATAAGATAAATAAGTTTTTACCTAACTCCAAACAAGATGTGATAATTAATTAGATCAACTTATTGACTTGTTATGTGGTTGGTTGGTAATACATACATATAGACTCAAATACATTAACAAATGATAAAATTTTGCACATGGTTGTTGATATGTTCGCAAGTGTACATTATGAGTTTGTTTGGTAAAAATAACAGTTAATAAGCTACCTTATAGCTTATAATTTATAGTTTATGGCTGATGACTAATAGCTTATAATTAATGATTGAGACTGATAGTTGATAAACTAATTTAAATGTTTCATAAAATTAACGGTTCAACTAACTTATAAATGTAAAATAACATAAAAGATATTTAATACATAATTATTTTATTTTAAATTAAAATAAATTAGGATAAAAGTGAGTTTTTGTTAAAATAATAAGGATAAAAAAGAAAGAAAGTATGAAAAAGCTATAAGCTATAAGCTAAACTATTTGAAATAGCATACGAGAAATAAGTTATAAGCTAATAAAATAAACCATAAACTCGTGATAAAATTACCGTCATCAAATAGATTTCATGATGACTTTATTTAGTAACAATTATAATTTTTGCGAAGATTAGTTGAATAAATATGAAAATAATTTGTTTAATTTTCGTTAAAAATAAAAATAATAAGAAAGATTTGGAATATTGAAAATAACCTATCATTGAAGTTCTAATTATCACAAGATAGATGACTATTTAGACATAATAAAAAAAAATGTGAAGTAGAGAAATGATAACATAATACAAGTAAGGCGAAACATAAAATAAACTCAAACAAAATTTAATATATAACTTTACCGGATTTAAGATAGTGTCATTTTATCAAATATATTTATTTCAAAATAAATGTGATTCTCATTTTTTAATGAATTTCATTCTTACTTTAACGTCGAAATAAGTTTGTTTCAAAATGAATGGACTAACTATATGAAGCGCAATAAGAACAAGAAAAAAAAAGTTTAATAATATATGTTTCTAAATTTCTACAATATTAATATTAGTTGAATCATACATTTTCATAAGTTCTAGGCAGATGTATCATGCAAGAGTAAAAACAATTTTTTAAAAATTTATGGGTAGTACACTCGTGTTTCACAACATTGGGTAGTTGTGTTACCTACTATCTGATTTATTGAAACAACGGGGATAGGTCAATCGACCAACATATTCCTTCAAGAGAAAGTGAGATCCCATGAATCAGCAAATGAGAGAAAGTGAGATTGAGAGAGAGGATGGTGAGGTGGTGGCTGGGTGGACGGAGGTGGGGGACGGAGATCTCGTGTTAACGCAAGGCGGTGGGATCATGCAGGGAAACGTCATATCGTTTCTTCTCGACGTACAACTTCATTCTTTGTTACGTCGTTTCCTGATAAAGTGAAGGCAAGAGAGTTGTTTGAGGTGTTTAGTGGCTATGGGGATGTTGATGAGGTGATTGTGCCGGGGAGAAGAGACAAGCGGGGCAAGAGGTTTGGTTTCGTTCGGTTTTTCGACGTCTTGGATGCTGAATCCTTGGCTAGAAAGCTAGACAATATTTTCATTGATAACTTGAAGCTTTTCGTTAATCTTCCTCAGTTTAATAGAAATAAGAAGGAGCTGCATGAAGGGTTTGGCAATTCCTTCCTAAAGGATGGTGCTATATTGAAGAGAGGGGACCTGGAATCACGTGCTGGTTACCGTTCTAAACCTAGAGATTCTGGTAGATCCTATGCGGCAGCGGTGAAGAATGCTTCTGGCCCTGTAAAATCCTCACTCCCTTGTCTGGATTTCAACTTTGATGATTCAGGTGCACTTCAGAGATTCAACAAGGCATTTATTAGGAAGGTTCGTGAGGTTGGAATGACTTATAACATTCAGGATATCTTTGACATGGAAGGCTTCTTTGGGGTTAAAGTAACAGCGTTGGGTGCGAATCTTTGTCTCCTTGAAAATAGGGTGGAAGGTGCGGTGGAGAGTTTATTATCTGAAGATAATGTTTGGGTGAAGAAATGATTCTCAGAAGTGAATCGGTGGGACCAAAAGACGATTGATGGGGAGAGAGTTACCTGGGTTAGGCTCTTCGGTTTACCTTGTTTCGCTTAGAATAACTCCTTCTTTGAGTTTATTGCAAAGCCGGTGGGAGCCTTCGTTCGAGCTGAAGCGGCTACTTCGTCTCAAACTCGTTTGGATGTAGCCAGATTTCTGATTAGGACCACATGTGAGGCAAGGATTGATGAGGTTTTCTTAGTAAAAATCAATGGTGTTATGGTTAGGTTGAAACTCGTAGAAGACTCCCAAGGTCCTCTGCGTATTTTAACTCCTCACAGGGATGATGATGCTGGCTCTTCACCGGAGGTGTTCTCCGATGAGGAGGAGTCACTCAGTGAACCGGAGGTGGTCGGCGTGGATATTGAGGAGGCAACTAGGTCAACACGTGCAGTCCTCGAAGGCACCAATCCGTCGATTGAACCTAGGTGCAAGACTCCAATTAACACCTTTCTAGGCTCTGTTTCTGCTGGCGACAAAAAAGCTCTTTTTTCTCCTTCTAGTATGGAAGTGAGTCAGGTGAAAGAGACACCTCCTTCTGCTCTGCTATCGGGGTTGGATATATCCGGTGGGGATTCTTAACATCTTGAAGTGGGCCCTATAAATTTGAAAACGTCCTCTTTTTCTCTCCCTTTAAATCACGTGACTTCCCCTCTGGTGGGCCCTCCTAGAGATGCAGCCTCTTCCATTGTGGGCCGTTTCGACTCAGCTCTTTTGGGCCTTCCTCATTCAAAATTTTGGTCCGCTCCAAGCCCTATTTTTGAATCTGACGGTGCTTCCCCAATCATTCCAGCAATTACTCAGGGCCTTGAATCTTCTTCATTTCCTTTGAAACTCACAGCGGCGTTAGATTCCCAGACGATAGCGAGGGAAACACATCTTGTGAGCTTGCAATCTGGTTCCGATGGAGCGATTGAAGCGGTACCCCTACTTTCGTGCTCGGATTCCTTTTCAGGTAAGGGCTTCTCACCTACTCCTATTGCTGTTCGCAATTCTTTTCTTCCTCTGAGAAAATCTGGAAAGATTGGGACTTGTTCTAAGAAGAAGGGGTGTGTTTTGAGGGGGTCTATTGGGGTTTCCTCTGATTCTGTTGATTCGGATTTTGGGGATATCCCGGATGTTGATGTGGCAAGGGGAAATAATAGATACATGGCTAAGGAGAGGGAAACGGTAGCGACAAAATTATGGGAGAAAGCTGTTGGTTTTGGGGTTCAAGGCGGTGGCTCGAATTTGGTTATGATTGAAGCTATGAGAGATTTAGAGAGTCGAGATAGAATTGCAGAAGGTCAGAAGGAGGCGGTTTCAAAAGGTGTCTCATGAATATTGTTTCCTTCAATATTCGTGGGGCGGGAACTTCGGTGAAGAGGAGGTCGTTTGCTCAGTTTCGCCGAAGGGAGAATTTTCAATTATGCCTTGTCCAAGAAACTAAACTTTCTCAGGTGTCGGATTCTGTGGTTTTCGAGTTGGGGGGGGCATGGATGTAGAATGGTCTTATAAAGGGTCTTGCGGAAGTTCAGGTGGGATTATTTTGTTATGGCAGTCAGGCCTTCTTTCTTCCTTTTTCAGTTTTGAAGGCGAAGGTTTTGTGGGTGTCAGTGGTTTTTTGAAAGGGAAATTGATTTATTTTGTAAGCATTTATTCTTCTTGTTCTTTTCCTTTGAAGAGACGGATATGGAGAGATTTGGAGGGTTGTAAGTCGAGGTTCCCGGTGGGTGAATGGCTAATTGGTGGTGACTTCAATGTTATTCTGGTCGTGTCCGAAGGAAAGAGCAGTGGTGGGGTGATTAATAATCGGGAAATGGAGGAATTTAACAATTTTATTGGAAATTTGGATTTGATCGAACCTCCCTTTCTTGGGAAGAATTTTACTTAGTTTAGTCCGGATGGTAAAGTGTTAAGTCGGTTGGATAGATTTCTCATTTCAGAGAAGTTGATGGAGGATTGGAAGGTGGGGGGTCAAGTGGTTGGTATGAGAGGTTTGTCGGACCATTTCCCTATTTGGCTCAAACCTGATTTGTCGAATTGGGGGTCGAAACCTTTTAAGTTTTTCTCTTGTTGGACTAAACATGATGGTTTTTTAGAGTTTGTGGAAAAAAGTTGGCTAGAATTGACGGTTCAAGGGAAGGCGATATATTCTTTTAAAGAGAAGTTGAAATTGTCAATAGGATCTCTTAGAAAGTGGAATGCGGAGGTGTTTGGTTTCTTGGATCTTGAAGTGGAGGAAGCCGCTAAAGAGGCGGATATTCTTGATAATTTAGCGGCGGATGGGAATGTGTTGGATTTAGAGGGTTCGGTGGCTAATCAATCTTTGGCTAATTCAAAAGTGTGGGATTTAATGCGGGTTAAGGAAGGTATTCTAAGACAAAAAGCGAGAGCTTTGTGGCTTCAGGAGGGGGATTCTAACTCAAAAAATTTTCATAGGGTGATAAAGAATAGGGTGAGGAGAAATTCTATTTTAGGCTTGAACTCTTCAAACAGGTGGATTGAGGATGTTGACTTGGTAAAGGAGGAGATAGCGGATCATTTTAAGAAGAGATTCTCGGAGCCTTGTCAAGTTAGACCTAACTTGAATGGTATTTCTTTTAATTCGTTATCGGAGGAGGAGGTCAATTCTTTAGAAAAGCCTTTCTCGGAAGAGGAGGTGAAGGAGGTCATTTGGAGTTGTGATGGTGACAAGAGTCCGGGCCCCGATGGATTTACTATGGGTTTTTACAAGTCTTGTTGGCCTTTCCTTAAGAAAGAGATCTTGGACTTTGTAAATGAGTTCTACACCTTTGCTAGGCTTCCTAAAGCGGTCACGGCTTCCTTTTTGGCGTTGATTCCTAAGATTGATCATCCCTTTTCATTGGATGATTATCGTCCGATTTGTCTCGTGGGAAGTATGCATAGGATTTTGTCTAAGCTTTTGGCTTCTCGATTGAAATTGGTTATCCATAATCTTGTTTCAACAAATCAATCCGCTTTTGTTCCTCATAGAAATATGATGGATGGAGTGCTCATTTTAAATGAGTTGATGGATTATTCTAAGCGTTTTAAGAAGAAGTGTATGATGGTTAAGGTGGACTTCGAAAAAGCTTACGATTGTGTTTCGTGGGACTTTCTTAGTTATTTGTTGCGAAGAATGGGCTTTGGGTCTAAGTGGCAAAGTTGGATTCGTGCACTCATCTTTTCTAACACAATGTCTATTCTTGTTAATGGTAGCCTAACTCGGGACTTTGTGGTTTCTCGAGGTCTTAGGCAAGGTTGTCCGCTTTCTCCTTTTCTCTTTTTATTGGTAGCGGAAGGTCTCACGAGAATGGTTAAGAAGGCTTCGTCGTTGGGAGAGTTTAGGGGTTTCCCTTTAGATTCTCACCATTCTTTAGAAATTCTTCAATTCGCGGATGACACTGTTTTAATTGGAGAAGATTCGTGGATTAATCTTTGGACTTTTAAGGCTATTCTTCAGGGTTTTGAGCTTATCTCGGGTTTACGGGTAAATTTGTTTAAGAGTAAGCTTTTTGGTATTAACCTTGAGTCCGACTTCATTCAAGCGGCTTCTTCTTTCCTTAATTGTGAGATTGGTTCCTCCTCCTTTGTGTTTCTTGGCATCCCGATTGGAGTTAACCCGAGGAGGTGTGCGGTGTGGCGTCCCATAGACATTTATAATTTGGTGGGAGAGTTGTGCTTTTGAATTCCATTCTTTTGAGCATTCCTATTTTATTTTTTTCTTTCTATAAGGCTCCGGTGGCTATCATTAAAGAGCTTGTTTCTATTCAACGCCGGTTCCTTTGGGGGGGAGGGAAGATAAAAAGAAGATTAATTGGATTAGTTGGGAGGTGGTGTGTCGTTCGAAAAAAAGAAGGCGGTTTAGGGGTGAAACATTGTGGTAGATTCAATTTGGCCCTTTTGAGCAAATGGAAGTGGCGCATCTTGAATGGTGAATCTTCTTTATGGACTAACTTTCTTTCTTGTAGGTACGACGATATCAAAAGAGCGATGCTTTTTCCTCCCACTTTTTCTACTAGAAGTAAGGTCTCTCTTTGGTGGAGGGATCTTTGCTCCATTGGTGTTGGCTCGGTTTCTTCGTCCATTTCATCCTCATGGTTCAAGTCTTCAATCTCTTGCAAACTTGGCACCGGTATTTGGTTTGAATTTTGGAATGATTGTTGGTTGGGAAACACCCCGCTAAGAGAAGTGTGTCCGATTATTTTTAGTGCTATTGAAGATTCTACGACCAAAGTGGCGGATCATGGGGTTTGGCAAGATGATTCATGGAGTTGGATTTTTACTTTGATGCATACTTCTAACGGGGCAGCCATGGCACAATTCTCTTCCTTGAAAAATCTGCTCCTTCCAATTCAGCCCTCTCTCTCGGCTTTAGATGGCTATGTTTGGTGGCGCAATCCTTCCGATTTTTCGGTAAGTAATGCCTATGATGCTATTCTTTCGGATTTACCTTCTCCTCCTCCGTTGAACAACAATAGTATGGTAGCGTTTGATTGTCTTTGGAAAACAATGTTCCTAGTAGAATTCTTTTTTTTTTGGTTGGAGGATTATTTGGAATAGGCTACCGACTAAGACGAATTTATTCAAACAAGGGCTTTTACTCGATCCAAACATTTTGTTTTGTCCCTTGTGTCGAGGGGTCGATGAAGATTTAGACCACATCTTTCTTTTGTGTCCTTTTTTTAGAATTTGGTGGTCGAAGTTATATCGGTGGCTTAGGATTTTTGATGGTGATGAGAGAACTTCTCTTATTGATCAATTTTGTTGGATGGATGATATTTGCAAGAATAATTTTTATTTTGACTTGGGTTGGTTATTTTGCTTAACACTTTGTTGGATTATTTGGAAGTGTAGGAATGAGGTAATTTTCAAAAATTTAGTTGTAGCACATTTTGATGGGTTTAGTTTGTTCAAATCTTTAGCTTGGGATTGGTTTAAAGCCTTTCATAAAGGTTTTTGTAATTTATCTAGGGATGATTGGTTTATAGATCCAAGACCTTTTTTCACTTGATTGGTGTTGGTCTTGGTTGGTAGGTGTCATACCCCAAAATTTGCCCTCCTCTTCAAAAGACTCAAGGTTCAAGGGTTTTCTCAAGTCACTCTCTCCTATCCTAAATTAGGGTTTGCACTTCATCAAAAGAATTTGAATCTCTAGGGCCTCAAATGGATCGTAAGGTGTCTTATATGTCTCAAGGTATCTCCATGTCAATTATCAAGCTTCAATCCCCAAGGATTTCTCATTCAAATGCTCAGATGATCCATAGTCGACTAGTTTGACCTAAAAGTCAACTATAGTCAAAATACAGTCAAACCTCAAGACTTTTGGCCAACATCAAGTATTGGAGATTACATTTATCATTTGATCAAAGGTTTATCATGATCCGTTAATAAAGACTCAGAAATGAACAAAGTCATAAGGTTCAAATTAAGGGTTTTTTATAGGAAAAGTCAACTCAACTTTGACTGGTCATAACTTTCACATGGAGCATCAAAAATTTCCCAACCAAAGCCTCTTTGGAAGGAAATTGAATTCTCTACAACTTTGTCTCTCACAAGCCAAGGCCAGAAATGCTTCATTTGAGAGATATGGTACAAAAGATTATAGGTCCTTTTCAAAAGTCAACCGAAAGCAGTTTTTTGTCAAAGGCCATATCATCAAGACAAAATCTCCAAATGAAAAACATGTTCCAAAGTGGCTTATAGAGGACATCTTTAGGTTTCCAAAAAGTCCTAGAACTCTTCCATATCCTAAAAATTGATGGATATATGTCTTGTCAAAGTTGGGTAAATTTGAAGGCAAAATGTGAAACAAAAATGGTTCAAAATGGATATTTTTACAAATGGGCCTATCTTGTTATGATCCAAACTTGATTATAAGATTACTAAGAAGCTCCAAACTCGGTCCCACGATTACTTGACTTTTATTATATTTTTAGTGAATTTTTATTCATTTAAAATGCTATTAAAATCAAAATAATCAATAGAAATATGAGAAATTTGGTTTAGTTTTGATTCCAAATCAAATCCATTTATCAAAACACCACAATCTTGGGCCAAATTCGCAGCAAGGAGGGATTGGAAAGATATGAAGGATATTTGAACCAAATTTGGAAAGTTTCTATATCACTTCCAAATCAAATCCCAATTATGCAATTTATGAGGATTGGATCCAAGTTTATTGATCTAATTGAATCATATATAAGCCAACAACAATTGCAGACAAGGGGGTTCGTTTTTTGGCCTCCAAGAGCCATGGCCGACTTCAAAAAAATCTAAGAAAAAACTAAAATTCGATTTCATTGTTGCAGGGCGTTTCAATTGGTTTTGGTGATTCAAACGTGTTCCTGGAGATGTTCTGAAGCGAACCACATCATCACCTTTGAACAACACGTCCGGAATCATGGCATAAGGCTCACGGTTTTGTTGAATTTTTCTTATGTGTCGATTTCCATAACTCTTGCATGATTAGTATAATTTGATTGAATATATTGATTCACAATGATGTTACGAAGCTTTTGGCATAGGTTAATTGGATTTTGGTTGCAGGTATAATGTTTCACCATTTTTAGGGTTGTGAAGCTTTAATTTGGGAATACTGGGTTAGAGAGGAAATTGGCTGAAATTATAGGTTTCATTGGACTCACGAGTGGACGTATATTTAATCTGGGTTGTTTATTGATGTTTAATGGCGACGGGTTGCAGGATTTGAGGAGGAGGACTTACGGCCACACTTGAAAAATGTTGTCATAGGGTTTATCGTTTCAGAAAAACGACGCGAGGAAGAAGACAAGCTGGGGGCGCGCGTTTTGTTTTTAAATCTTGGCATATTTCGCTTTATTATATATCGTTTCGTGTGTTAAACTGACAACTAAAAAACGTAGCTGGAACGGTGGAGAAGATATGATGATAACTATTCAAACCCCAGTTCGATTCCCAGCGTCCACGCATATTTTTTCCATTTTTCTTGGTAATGTGTGTTGACAGATCCGGTACCCGCACCTTCGCACACTCCCATCATGCACCATCATCATCTAACCATTGGATCATCAATGTCTTGGATCTGACGCACACAAAGCTAGAGGTGTATCATGGACATTCATAAGGGTGCCAAACAAGATGATTGCCAGTTTTTTTATATTTTTCTTTTTATTTTAGTATTAAAATATTTAGATTAATTGTTAATTAATTACTTATGTTTAATTTAATTGAATTATTCAATTAGGATAATATGATTAGGATTATGTTAATGACTAGGGTTTAGAATTAGATTTCCCGATTATTTCGGTTATATCGATTTAATTTATTAGTTTTAACTATTAAATCACGAAAACCCTAGAAAGGTTACAAGTATTAGGGTTTGCCCAATCCCATTACCATTTGGCAAAAATATTAATTCTTATTCAATTGATTCTTGATTAATATAATTTTCTCCTCGATTCGACTATATCTATTAGTCGCATTGGCGAGAAATAAATTTAATCTAATTAATTTATTCATTAATATTAATTTGACTAATTCTTGACTAATTCTCTCCTCAATCCGACTAAATCTATTAGTCGCATTGGCGAGAGATAAAAATAATAAAACATAAATATTGAAATTCGTTATCATGTAATAACCTAATCTATTGGTTATGAGAGATAATGATAAGACTCAAAATTTAATTACACAAAAATTAAAATACACTTCATTTGCTGCTCGTGACGATCGAATCTATCGGTCAGAATGGCCAGCAATACACTATCTAATTCGTTAATTATAATGATCAAATCTATTGATCATCGCACCTAACAAAAACACATCAAACCAGGGTTGTACGCCCAAATCTTAAAACACTCCTTCAAACTACGGATTTTTATCACTTCGACAAGGCAATTCAAAATGCCTTTCAAATCACAAATTCAAAACTACGATCGGCCATTCAAAAAGCCTTCAAACCATATCATATCAAATTCAAAGGCGTACAACCCTGTTCCCCGAACTACGTTGACTCTGATTCTCCCTAAGGAGATACGTAGGCACTTGGCAACAAGGCGAGTCCCCTTCCCCAAAATTCTCATTAGGTTCGAATCTTGCCGTTCACCCTTTTCACTTTTTTAGCTATTAACCTGAATATTTTAGCCATAAGCCTTTACCTCAATTCAAAACCTTAGGAAAGGGTTGAGGGTGCCTAACACCTTCCCTCGACTTGATTATAATAATCTTACCCAGATCTTTATACTGCGTAGGGTTTCCTATTCGCCCTGGTAGAATAGGTGGCGACTCTAAACTTTAATTTTTAGGGCAGGTTGCTACAGCTGGCGACTCTGCTGGGGATAACTATAATTGCGAATTATTATGCTCCTAAGGCTTGAGAGGGTTTAGGTTTTTTGGTAAATGGTTTAGGTTTTTGGCGAAATTTTTAGGGTTTGGCTAATTTGCCATTTTTAGGGTTTATGGTTTTTTATAAATATTTAAATTTTATTTATTTATTTATTTATTATTTATTTGCCATTACACTCATTTATCGCAATTCATTTATTTACTGCAATTCAATTAAATATTTATTTATTTGAATATGTGTTATTTCATTGCTTTTTTTTTGGATATATGAATTGTTGTTAAACCTAAGCGTGGGAATTATATTTAAGACCAGAGGGGAACTACATCGCCTACGAGTCTTATTATAATTCCACTCAGAGAGGGTTGAATATCCGGAAATGTCTGATACAAGGCTTGACCTTGTTGAGGGCTGGACTTGGTATTTGACTGATCTCTCTGGGAACCTACCCCTAAAACTCGAACCTCATGGATAAATGAGTTGTTCTAAAATCCATTTATGCACGTCAATTGGCCTCTCGATGGCCATGAGATCTAGTGACTGTCTTTAATGGTCACCATGTGCCTACATCTACGCACTCCCTAGCCTGTAGGGATTCTATTTCTCAAATCGCATCCTTCGTACGAAGGACATCTTTGGTAGCATACGTCGAACGGCCTCTCGATGGCCATGAGATCTAGTGACTTTCTAGAACAGTCACCCCGTGATTGCTCCTACGAACTCCCTAGCCTGTAGGGATTTTCTTTTGTGTCCATGTGTTTTTACCATGACTTCGTCCTTCCCCTGAAGGACATCCTCATTAACGCATGTCGATTGGCCTCTCGATGGCCATGAGATCTGGCGACTGTCTTTAACGGTCATCCCGTGCTTATTCCCGCGCACCCTTTAACTTGTAGGGTTTGGATTTCCAGTTATGCGTCTTCAATCCCTAGCCTATAGGGATTTCACTTCATTCAATATCGTCCTTAGATAGGTTGTGTTCCGCATAGAGAACCTTCCCACGAGGGACAACTTCATTGGCACACGTCGAACGGCCTCTCGATGGCCATGAGATTTGGTGATTGTCTTGAACGGTCACCAGCCGCTACCTTCCGCATACTCCCTTATCTAAGGGATTTCTATTGGCACGTCCTAACGTCCAACATGCACGGATTTCGCTAGGGTTTAATGTCACCTCAAAATCCGTGTAGGTTATCCTTAGGATTATATCTGTCGCACGTCTGCATTGCATTACATATAAGGAGTTATAATACAAAAAAAGGGGAGTCTCTCGCATATGCATGCGTTTGCATTTTCATGCATTCATACATTTACATTTGCATCTTCGCCCGCATCCACACTTTCCGTGCTAGCCGATTTCCCGAGACTCATGGAAAAAAATCAAAGGATCATAAACTATGGAGAAAGGAGGATAAAATATCGAGAATGATCTTGGTCTTGCTAAGGAAAAGAAAGATGTCTTTCACCACGCCAGCCGCATGTCCATGCCTTGTCGTAACAGGATTGTAAATACAACAAAGGTTATCGTCGAGCAAGGATTAGTTCAACAAAAGAGTTCCCTCATAGATACACTCAAGGGGTATCTAGTCATAAAGGGGTTCATCTTAGAACATAGCAAAACTTATAAGGACGCTCTGCGATAACTTGGGGGACAAGGGTCAGTCCAACAGGGGCAAGATCCGAAATAACGATGCATAACTACGATGGAGGGAAGGCGACATGTGTTAACTCCACACCAAGGGGCGAAAGGGTCATAGGTTTTCTCTATCAATCTACAAACTATGAAGGTTGCAAATGGTGTGGTACTATCCTTAAAAAAAAGCAAAAGAGGTTCAGTCAAAGGAAACTCATGAAGTTCCGATACGACGAAAACCCACCGCTAACAATTTATTCCCGACAGGTTTGACGTGTCCAAGGAGAATTCGAGATTACCCTTTTACTTCTACAAGTCCATGAACTAAGGAGTAAAAACAAATTCAACGGATTTGTAAAGGAGATTGTCCCTAGGATCAATAGGTTTGTCATGCTCAGAATTTCAAACGATCGCTAAGTGTTACTCAGGATAAAAGATGTACCTTCAAATTAGCAATTCTAAAGGGACGACCATGCAGGTTGTGGATTCGATTCATTCGCTCACTACTACGACTTTCAATTTCAAATTCAGGATTATTAACAAACTTAAGGGAGAAGGACGAATGCAAATAACTAAATCTCACTAAACGTATGCTTTCAAGGTAAGACCGAACCGACGATGTATAGGCATTGTTTCAATTCCTAAACAATGGAGATATAAGGATGTTAATCCCTCGTCACCCCCTCGAGCCAGGAGTTGGAGTTTGTTTCTACTTTTCAAAAAAAACCTTGATTTTAACCAGGGGCAGGGTAGATTTCGATAATTCAATGGTGTATTTTGGTTGTTAAGAGAATCATTCAATCCAAGCAAAGGTTGAAGCAAATGTTCAGGCATAAGGATCAAGGAAAGCAAAGGCTCAAGCATATCTTCTTCCTCGCGTTCATCCAAGATTGAGGAAGCAGTGGAGATAACATTCACAACATCTTTCTCCTCAATACATCATTCATGATCGAGGACGTCAAAGCTTACGAATCAAAGCCAACATGGCAGTCACAATATTCAAGGATCAAATCTCAAAAGGAGCATTCAAAAGAAAAAGGAGAAAAACGCCCTCTAAGTCAAAATTCCATGAAAGAAAACAAAATGACTTAGGCAAAAATTAGGGCATCCCGAGGAATCAAATTCAAAAAAATTGGCTCATGCAAAAATAAGGGATAGAAAAAAAAACAAAGGCGAAATACCAAGGATAGTCTTGTGATTGCTAAATCATCGAAGCTTCTCATCAATGCTTGGATCTCTACAACATTTTTGATCGGTGCTTGGATCTCTATTAAGGTTTCTACTCAACATCAAAACTGAAACGATTCTCTTGCAAACAAAGCGTAATCATTGGATTAGGCAAATTCTTAGGATTTGGAGAACATCAAGGAGAAAGGGGTGGGTTAAATATATTTTGAGCCTTATATCTATTGTTTCTTAAAACCATGAACCAGGCCAAGTTACAACATTCAAAAGTCCTAATTGAGGCAAGGTTAATTACGAAAGCATATCAAGCAGGATTTTATTATACTGACTCCTAGGTTTGTTAAAACTATTTCTAATCACTACGCTTCTTCAAACATTTATTTCTAATCATCCAATTCTAATTCATAACGAACTTCGATTTCAAAACTTGCATACGCGTCGCATTGGAGTTACTTCTCAAGAAGGGTACAACGTCATCTACGAATATACACTTAGAATCAAGGAGATCTCGAAATTGGTTAATCAAGGGCGATCACTTCTAATAAAGACCTTTGCATGGGGGAATCACATCTAGAGGGTTCTCTCAAACAAGGGAAAAGTTTCAAGGATTACAGGGGCATACAATCAAACATCCTATTTACTAGGGGCATTCTTCCTAAGGTTCAATCGACTTGGAGCACATCTCGAAGCAATAACAAACAGGGGCATGTCAAACATGGGAAGAATTCAAATTCAAAAGGATATAACACTATGGATAACCCTCCATATCCTGGAGATCAAGAGCATACCATTCAATCTAAACGTCGAAGCATATGACAAGGTTATTTCTCGGGGCACTTCCTTCATGGCTTGGAGATCATAGGCATCTTTTCCGCTAAACATTGGGGCATTGGATATCAAATCAAAAGGTTAAAGGTGTGGAGAACCTCAAAAGGTTAAAGGTGTGGAGAACCTTAAAAGGATAAAGGTGTGGAGAACCTCAGAAAGGTTAAAGGTGTGAATTGCAAAAGGTGAAAGACATGGAGGACTTCGAAAATTCAAAGGCGTGGAGTAGTCCAAAGGGTCAAACCGGGGCAAGCGCACAATAAACGGAAAAGGCGTTCTCACACTTTACAACATCCGACAAATCTTTCTCCTAATTACGATCTTCAAAGTTCAAAAGCAGGTATTGGGAAATCACGCTAGCATCCAGCAACCTTACAACATTAGCGAACTATACACGCTTTGGTAGTCTTCTTTAAGACAAATCTTACGATCCTTTCTAGGAACCTTTTCAGGTAGTCTTCTTTAAGACAAATTGTCATCCTTTTCAGGAACCTCTATAGGTAGTCTTTCCTAAGACATTCATTATCCCTTCCAAGAACCTTTTTAGGTAGTCTTTTGAGACATTCCTCATCCTTTCTAAGAACCTTTTCAGGTAGTCTTCTTTAAGAAAAAAATTCATCATCCTTTCTAGAAACCTTTTCAGGTGGTCTTATAGAAAACATTACTTCGTTCCACTCGTTACATCAATCAACATATACTTAAGCATAAGCATTACTCACATACATAAACATTACCAAGCCAGCATAAGCATAGTCATGGTATAGGTGCAAGCATGGATTAAACAAATTCAACGGGTTTAAGGAGATAAAATCTCGGGATTGCATCAGCATACATACATACGCATTAGCATACACATATCATCTGGCGCATTCACATACTATAAAAGCCCAGTTTCCAACCCTTGTGTTGTGATGGGTATGTTTTCCGACCCTCGAGTCGTGAGTTTCCAACCATCGGGTTGTGTTTGGTTTGTTTTCTGACCCTCGAGTCGTGAATGTCCGACCCTCGAGTCTCGAGTTTCTAAACATATCGTTTTCTTTTCGACCCTCGAATTGCGAACATCATCTTCATACATCTACAGGATATCGTCAAGGACTTTATGCGGATAAACTTGCTAGCACTATAGCAAGTGAATCTTTTTTTCATGCAGGTAAGTTTGCTAGAACTATAGCAAATGATTCCTCTTATGCAGGTACGCTTGTCAGAACCATGGCAGGTAATTCCTTTGGTGCAGGTAAGTTTGCTAGAACTATAGCAAATAATTCCTATTGGTGCAGGTAAACTTGTCCGAACCAGGACAAGTGACTCCTATTGGTGCAGGTGAGCTTGTCAGAACTATGACAAGTAATCCTATTAGTGCAGGTGAACTCGTCCGAACCAGGGCAAGTGATCCTAATGGCGTAGGTGAAATTTGTCCGAATCAGGGCAAATGATCCAAATGATGCAGGTGAGCTTGTCAGAACTATGACAAGTAATCCTATTGGTGCAGGTGAACTCGTCCGAACCAGGGCAAGTGATCCTAATGGTACAGGTGAAATTTGTCCGATTCAGGGCAAACAATCCTAATGGTGCAGGTGAGCTTGTCAGAACTATGACAAGTGATCCTAATGGTGCAGGTGAAATTTGTCCGAATCAGGGCAAATAATCCTAATGGTGCAAGTAAGCTTGTCCGAACAAGGGCAAGTGACTCCTAATGGTGCAGGTGAATTTGTCCGAACCAAGACAAATAATCCTAATGGTGCAGGTGAAATTGTCCGAATCAGGGCAAATAATCCTAATGGTGCAGGTGAGCTTGTCAGAACTATGACAAGTAATCCTATTGGTGCAGGTGAGCTTGTCAGAACTATGACAAGTAATCCTAATGGTGCAGGTGAATTTTTCCGAACCAGGGCGAATGATCCTATTGGTGCAGGTGAACTTGTCCGAACCAGGGCAAGTGATCCTAATGGTGCAGGTGAGCTTGTCAGAACTATGACAAGTAATCCTAATGGTGCAGGTGAATTTGTCCGAACCAGGGCGAATGATCCTATTGGTGCAGGTGAGCTTGTCCGAACAAGGGCGAGTGATCATATTGGTGCAGGTGAGCTTGCTAGAACTATAGCAAGTGATCCTTTTGGGGTTCACAAACTACGAAAGTTTGCTAGCGCTATAGCAAGTTAACTATCTTCTACACAACAAAACTGCGAGTCGTTGCTATTGATAGTTACGTTTACCCATCACGTTAGTCCCTCGGCAGTGATCAAAGGGTTTTACGAAGGGTTTCTCAATGGGGTTTATCACGTTAGTCCCTCGGCAGTGATCTTCTTCAAGACTACAAAGTGTTTCACAAAGGGGTTTTACAACAGGGTTTTACAAAGGGTTCTTCAATCGGGTTTATCCATCACGTTAGTCCCTCGGCAGTGATCTTCTTCGAAAATACAAAGGGTTTTACAAAGGGTTTCTCAATTGGGTTTATCACGTTAGTCCCTCAGCAGTGATCTTCTCCAAAACTTCACCAACAACGAACAAAGGTTTTGTTTTTCTTTTCCAAAGTTACTAACATACTTCAACTAACATAGCTAATAGTCATGCATCATTCAATTACATACCTCATTCATACATAATGCATATACATACATCACTCTCATTTATTTTAAGAAGCTCACTGCATCATACATCGCATGCATCATAACATTGCATAAAAATAAGGTTGCCTTTTCAGGCCATGCTGCTATCAAAGCACCTGGTTCCTTCCAAAAAGCATTTGCTTCACATTCTGAAAAATGGTATTTACCTTGGGTGGCATCTTTAAGCCCATCTCCCACGGAACTTTTTCCTGACAAATGCAAATTTCAGGGCATTTCAGTGTTCAATCATCTTCTACCTTTAGATCACGATAGGCAGACGTGCCTATCTGATTCTTCAGGTTTAAGAAGATTGAACAGGGGCAGCTGTCATACCCCAAAATTTGCCCTCCTCTTCAAAAGACTCAAGGTTCAAGGGTTTTCTCAAGTCACTCTCTCCTATCCTAAATTAGGGTTTGCACTTCATCAAAAGAATTTGAATCTCTAGGGCCTCAAATGGATCGTAAGGTGTCTCATATGTCTCAAGGTATCTCCATGTCAATTATCAAGCTTCAATCCCAAGGATTTCTCATTCAAATGCTCAGATGATCCATAGTCGACTAGTTTGACGTAAAAGTCAACTATAGTCAAAATACAGTCAAACCTCAAGACTTTTGGCCAACATCAAGTATTGGAGTTTACATCTATCATTTGATCAAAGGTTGATCATGATCCATTAATAAAGACTCAGAAATGAACAAAGTCAAAAGGTTCAAATTAAGGGTTTTTTATAGGAAAAGTCAACTCAACTTTGACTGGTCATAACTTTCACATGGAGCATCGATCAAAGAGTCCTACTCACTAATTTATGGTGAGCTGTAGGTTTTTACACCATTTATGTTTGTTTCAAGGTCGAAAATAATATTTTACTATTTTCTATAATTGTAGCAAATTTTTATTTTATTTCTTTTATTTATTTAAATTATTTTGGACTAAAGACCCATTAGGGTTTCTTTGTTTTATGTATTAAAGACTTTTAGCGTGGTCATAAGAATTATATTTCATTATAATCAAATTCAAAGTTTTATTCTCTATCTAGTGGATTCTAGAGCTTATTTGACAAGTTTTGCATTAGCAATCATGTGTTTTTATTGTAGGTTTAGCGCTTGTTAATCCCTAGGACTTATGATTGCTTCAGATAGACTCGCTTCCAAGTCATTTCTCATATTACCCGGGACTACAATGAACTCGTCAAGGAATGGCTCATACCCTAAATATTTAGTAATTAGGACAATCAGACCACCAAGGGTGCATTTGTTCGGGTTCTTTGTCTATTATGGTCAATTGAAGTCCTTCTCAAAATTTCTAAATGGAAAGGGGATTACGATAGGGGAATCTGCTTTTGTTATTGCTTTTTATCATCGCGGTTGAAGGCTTAGCCGGTTTGACTAGGAATGCGATTTTTGGAGCGACATTTCATCCTTTTAAGCCTTTTCGATGAACTTAAGTTTAGCTTGCTCTAATGCCCATATGACATGGTGATTATAGGAGATGCAAACTAGGACAAAATTGTGACTATTAAAGTTCTATTGCGGGAATTCGAACTTGTCTTCGATTTGAGGGTGAATTTTTGTAATAGTAAGCCCATAGGGGTGAACCTGGAGGACAATTTTCTGGTTTCTGCTTCAGATTTCCTTTCTTGCCCAATTGCACCTATTCCCTTCATTTTTTGGGTATTCCAATTGGTATAAATTCGTGGAGGAGAGCTACTTGGTAGCTAATTTTGGTGAAGCTTAGAAGTAGGCTCTCATTATGGAGAGGCAAACATATCTCTTTTAGTGGTCTCTTGGTGTTGATTGATTCGGTTCTCAATGTCGTTCCATTATTTTTCTTTTTTTTCTTTATAATTCCGAAAGTTGTTTTGCAGGAAATTATTAATATTTAGAGGGATTTTGTTTGGAAAGGGGAGGAGCACAAGTGTATAATTAATTGGGTTTCTTGGGCGGATATCTGTAAATCCAAAGCCGAAGTCAGATTGGGAATCAAAGTCTACGAGTTATTTAATATGGCTTTATTAGAAAAATGGGCTTGGAATATTTGCTCGGACCCATCGATAATTGGAGCTTCCATTCTTGCTTTTCGTTATGGAGATATTAGAAGTGTTATGCTTGAACCTTCTTGTTCTACTTCGTCTGCTGCTAAATCCTCTTTGTGGTTTAGAGACTTGAAGGATATTGTGGTTTATTGGGGTAATGATGAGAACTGGTTTGGAAATAACGTCTCATGTAAGTTGGGCAACGACAATTTTGTTAAATTCTGGAGTGATCATTAGATCGGAGTGGAGCCCTTGAAAGTGGCGTTTTCGGCTCTGTTTGTGGTTGTTCTGAATATTGCAGTCAGCATAACATCGTAGGGCCTTTGGTTAGAGGGTAATTGGAATTGGAATTTGGAATTTGGTTCAGCCATTCAGTCGACAATGATTGTTAGAACAAGATTTGTTCTGATCAATATTCTTAGTTTTGATGATAACAATGTATATAAATTTTGTATAAGACAATATGGTACTCTAATCCTTTACATTTTCCATTTCAGGAATTATATAAGGAGTACGCACAAATCAGCGCTAGAAGCACTGACTCAGAAGGTTCAAGTATGCAACATCAGAACATGCTCTTGCAAGACATCAGAAGATGGTCTAGCAGAATCAGAACATGGTCTATGAAGCATCAGAAGAATATGAGATCAGAAGCAGAAGCACTGAAGTTCTTATGGTATCACGCTAAAGCACTTCAAAGTTAGAAGACAAGAAGATGCTCTGCACCAAGCTGTTTGACTCTAATTATTCAAACGTTGTATCTACAAACATCATATCAGAAGCAAGTACAAGATGACAGGCTACTCTGACTGACAAAAGGAACGTTAGAAGGTACAAAAGGCAAAGTCAGTAGAAACAGTAAAAGCAAGGCTCGAGGTAGTTGACAAAAGAGTGAAACATTAAATGCAAAGCTGTACGGAACACGCAACGCATAAAATGCTCCCAACGGTCATCTTCCCAAATGCCTATAAATAGAAGTTCTGATGAGAAGCTGAATACACAACTCTTGCGCAAAAATACAGAAACGCTGTCAAATTCAAAAGCTCTCAAACTTCATCTTCAACCCCACTTCACTTGTAATATCTTAGTGAGATTTAAGCTTAGAACTTAAGAGAAATATCACAGTTGTGATTATAGCTTTTTAAGAAGCATTTGAATACTCTTGTAAACATTTATTTTACATTGATTTGTAAAAGGTTCCTAGAGTGATCAAGTTGTGATCAGTAGACTCTAGAAGACTTAGAAGTTTCTAAGTGGTGTATTCCTAGAGTGATCAAGGTGTGATCAGAATACTCTAGAAGACTTAGAGGGTATCTAAGTGGAAAACCATTGTAATCAAGATTGATTAATGGATTAAATCCTCAGTTGAGGTAAATCACTCTAAGGGGGTGGACTGGAGTAGTTTCGTTAACAACGAACCAGGATAAAAATAACTGTGTTATTTGTTTTTATCTTAAGAGTTTTTAAAGTCACACTTATTCAAACCCCCCTTTCTAAGTGTTTTTCTATCCTTCAATGATGTGTTGTGAGCAGCAGCAGCTTTGGTGCACTTTGATAGAATTTCACCATTTCCCGCAAGTGTTGGATTCTATCATTTGGTGGAGGGAACCGCTTGGATTCTCCGTGAAAACATTTTATTCGAGGTTGTTTTCTTTTACTACAACACGTTCAGTTCAAATTTCTTCTCATTCTTAGTCATTTTCTACTTTGTAGAAGGCTCTCATTCCTTATAATATTTGTTTCTTTGGTTAGAGATTGCTTCTAGATCGTCTCCCTACGCGAATTCAACTTTGCATAAAAGGTGTTAGTGATTATCTCGGCGTAGTTTGTCCTTTGTGCTTAGATGAAGAAGAAACACTTGTTCATATTTTCTTTCATTGTAGAATTTCGATTCATATTTGGTCGGACTTGTTTGCTTGGTTGGGAATTCTGGCGTTGCCACTTTTGATCATCTTTTCTTTCATTTTTTTATTTACCTCTAGATTAATTATTTAATTTGTACGCTTAGGGGGTAATCCAAACAAAAAAATATTACAGGGGGTAATCCAAAAAATATATATTGCAGGAGGTAAAGAGAAAATTATCTACATTACAGAAGATAAAGTGGAATTAACCCTTAATTTTACACATTGTAAAAAAAACTCATCCTTTATATAAACTGATATCGTATTGGTGGTTTTTAACTTATGGGTGATAAAAAATTCCTAAGTGGTTTGTGAAAATAAGTACATTTCGATGACATAAAATAACGATAGCCTATTTGATCTAAACCCAAGATATAAATATCATTTATTTCTAATGTCTTCAATGCAAAATCATCCACATGTCTAGTAGGAATTAGGTGGATACTTCTTATTAGAGTTTGACCTAACTCATTCTTATAAAATCGATTGGAAAGGTGGAAAGTGACACTCTATATAAACTCTTTCGATGCTTTATCTCTAACCAATGTGAGACTTTGAATCTTTCCAATACTTTCCAACATAATATTATAATTTGTTACAATTACCTTCAACACAACTTTACTTTGCATGGTTAGTTAAGTAGAATCATAGAGCTTCATCTCATATATTAAACAAAATCATGCCACTCTTAATATTTATCACGCCCCCGTCCTAGAAAGGAAGGGTCTTCTCATATCAATGTAGCAAGGGGATCCTCCTATGTGAGATATTGGATCGAACTCTAGTATGGTCGAAGGGTAGCTTCTTTATTCGACAGTTTGACAGGGTTAAGCATGAAGTCGAAGGTTGTTCACATGCAGGTATCAAAGTGTGCATGTTGTAGTCGAAGAGGGTCGAGCATGAAGGTGTCGAAAATGCTAGGGTTATTGGCATGTTAAATTAGGTTTTAGTGTTTAAATCTTAATTTGTTAAGTTAGCTTGTTTATTAAGTTGGCTTGTATAATGGGCCTTGTGGAAAAAGCCCATTATTTAGTATGTTAGATTTTATTATAAATAGCATACTAGTCTCTCATCATTGCAACGCTGCAAATCCTGATTTAGGGTGAGAGAGGTTATTTGTTATTCTTGTAAACTTGTAATCTTTTTTTCTAAGAGAAAGTAAAAGAATAGCAGTTATAACTAATTCTTATGTTCTTCTTCTTCCTTGTTCTTTATTCTTCCCTTACATTATACTTTGTTTTTAATATTGAATTCACAACAAACCGGTGCGGTAAGCGTGGAGAAGATGCCATCAACAAAGTATGAGATTGAAAAACTCACCGGAATGAATGATTTCGGTCTGTGGCACTTAAAGATGAAAGCCCTACTGGTTCAGCAAGGTTGTTTGGAAGCGTTGAAGGGAGAGGCAGCCATGAATGCTGCATTAACGGCGACGGAGAAGACGACTATGACCGAGAAGGCACACAATGCAATTTTGTTAACCTTGGTGATAAGGTTCTCAGACAAGTATCAAAGGAGACGACGGCATCAGGGTTATGGACGAAACTTGAAAGTTTGTATATGATCAAATCAGTGGTAAACTGAGTCTACCTGAAGCAAGCTTTGTATTCATTCAAGATGGTTGGAGACAAAGTGTTAGCTGAGCAGTTGGATATGTTCAACAAGCTGATTCTTGATCTTGAAAATATTAATGTAAAGATCGATGATGAAGATCAAGCGTTGTTACTATTGTGCACTTTGCCTCGATCACATACTCACTTCAAAGAAACTCTCCTGTATGGAAGGGAGTCCCTGTCCTTTGAAGAAGTTCAATCAGCCCTGTATTCAAAGGACTTGAACAAACAAAAGGAGCATAAAACTTCGACTGTTGGTGAAGGTTTGGCCGTTAAAGGAAAATTCTTGCAAAATGATAGTAACTTCGACAAGAAGAAAGGAAAAATCCAGCAAAAGTTTTATAGTGGAGAAGCATCTGGTATTCGATACTATCATTGTAAGAAGGAGGGTCACACACGGAAGGTGTGCCCTGAACGGCTGAAAGATCATGGAGGTAAGGATAATGGCAATGTAGCCATTGTTCAAGATGATTTCGAATCATCGGATGTTCTTATGGTTTCAAGCAGTGACTCTAGAAAGGAGTGGATTATGGATTCAGGTTGCACTTGGCACATGACTCTAAACAAAGACCTGTTCGAGGAATTATGTGATCAAGATGGTGGATCAGTACAATTGGGAAACAACAAAGCTTGCAAGATTGTAGGTGTTGGATCTGTGAGATTCAAGCTCCATGATGAGTCAATAGGTTTGTTGACTGAGGTCAGGTATGTTCCTGATTTGAAGAGAACTCTTCTTTCTCTTGGTGGATTCGACAAGAAAGGGTATGTTTTACAAGGAGAGAAAAGTATCCTAAGAGTCATGAAGGGGTCGAAGGAAGTCTTGAGAGGCGTAAAGAAACAAGGCTTGTATACCATTGAGGCAGAAGTTGTAAGTGGTTCGACAAATGTTGCATTCAAGAAACCTTTGTCGAAGACAGAAATCTAGAACATGAGATTGGGCAATATCAGTGAAAACTAAGGATGAAACTTTTGAGAATTTCAAAAGTTGGAAGACTCTGGTAGAAAATCAGACTCGCAGGAAGGTTAAGAGGTTGAGAACCGACAATGGCCTTGAATTTTGCAATGAGGCATTCGACAATTTTTGTGTTGCCTTTGGTATTGCAAGGCACAGGACTAATGCAGGTACTCCACAGCAAAATGGTTTGGCTGAATGGTTTAATCGAACTATTTTAGAGAGAGTCGGATGCATGTTGACTAGTGTTGGGTTAAAGAAGGTGTTCTGGGCTGAGGCTGTTTCGACATCAACATATCTGATAAACAGATGTCCTTCGCCATCATTAGATATGAAGACACCTGAAGAAGTTTGTTCGGGACATCCACCAGATCTCGAATAACTGAGAGTATTTGGCTGCGTAGCCTATGCTCACATTAGGAAAGACAAGGTCGAACCCAGAGCTCTAAAATGCATGTTCATGGGATACCCTGAAGGAGTCAAAGATTATAGGCTATGGTACCTAGAGCCAGGTCACAGGAGGTGTATCACAAGTCGAGATGTAGTTTTCAATGAAGCTAAAATGGCTTTCAAGAAAACTGATGATGATGGTCGAAGTGCAGAAGAGCTGGAACAGGTGGAGATTCCTGTTGAGGTGGAGAAAGCTGATGCTGAATTGCATATCCCTGATAAAGTCGAAGAAGAAGCAGAAGATGCTGAGGAAATTGAGGAAATTGTCGATGACTACCTATTGTCAAGAGACAGGTCGAGAAGAACCATCGAGTCACCTCAGAGATTTGGGTATGCAGATCTTATAGCTTATGCCTTAATCTCTGCAAGTGAGGTTCTAGACAAAGAACCTAGAGACTACAAGGAAGTTATGAGGAGTCGAAATAAGACTGAATGGTGTAGCGACCTGCCCTAAAAAATTAAGATTTAGAGTCGCCACCTATTTTTCCAGGGCGAATAGGAAACTCTACGAAGTTTAGAGATCTGGATAAGTTATTATAATCAGGTCAAGGGAAGGTGTTAGGCACCCTTAACCCTTTCCTAAAGTTTTATATTAAGGTCAAGGTTTATGGCTAATAAAGAAAGGTGACAGACAGTTAAATAGGGAAAACCTTAAACCTATTGAAATGTTGGGGAAGGGGACTCGCCTTGTTACCAAGTGCCTACGTACCTCCTTATGGAGGATCAGAGTCTACGTAGTTCGGGGTATGTTGGTGTTTTTTAGAGGTTGTACGCCTTTGTAATTTGTAGGTTGAAGTATGTTTTAAATTGCAGTTCGCAGTTTGGTAATTATCGCAGTTTTGTAGTTCGTATTTTATGAAATGTTATTGAATTATTACGTGGCATCCAAACCTGTTTAGTATTTTAAACCTTAGTATTGTTAATCGTGTTGATCAGTAGCTTTGATCAACATAATTAACAAATTAACGGGTATCGATTTTATCACTAGTTATCATAATCGGTTGATTCGATTACAACCGTTAGCAAATTAATTGTTTTTTTGGATTAGATTATTTGAATTGTTTAAGGGTAATTGTAAATTGAATTTGAACACCTTAATTTTGTCAATTGCGTTGATCAATCGATTTGATCAACATAATTAACAAATATGTGCTTGAATTATCCTACGTAATTAATAATGAAAAGTATTAATTTTGTTACTAATCATAATCGATTAATTCGATCAAAACAATTAATAAATTGAACCTTAACCTGTATATAGAAAATCCTCAGTTAGGTTGACAAAAAATGATTTTTGTCGCTAATTATCGTAATCGATTGATTCGATTAAAACAATTAACGAATGAAACCTTGAGTGTGCATATAAAATTATATCCAATTATAAATATCAATTTGAATATTTTTAATCCGAAGAAATATTATTAATCAGCGCGACTATTAAACAAAATCGAACCAAATAACAATTATTTAAAATTAATCATGTAATTTAAAACAATTAATTATTCTTTCTTTTAATTAGAACGCAAGAGGTGTATTTTTTGTTTAATATTAATCCAGGAGGGTGTTAATCTAACCCTAAGTTGAAGAACCCTAACCCTAAATTTCAAGAAACCAACATCAAAACACACATGCAATTAACATAAAAACCTAAGCTAAGTGTCTCGGGTTACCTTTTATCTTGAATTCGGGATCGTGTAAGCTCCAATCTCCTTATTAATCCTCTTCTTTTTTTGCTTGCAGGTGTCGGCGCAAGGTTGAAGGCTTCGCGCTTCAACACCCTTCTCCGATCTCTCTTTCTCTGTCTTTTAGATTAGGGTTTCTTCTTCATCCCATTTTCTGTAGACTTAGGTTTCTTATTTATAGCCTTAGGGTTAATTCATATTAGGAATGATTCAATTTGTTGTAAATTAGATTTGATTTAGTTTCGTTATAACTTTGATTTGATTTTGTTATGTTAGGATTTTGATTTGATTTTTATAAATTAGATTTGCTTTATAATTGATTGTAATATATTTGATTTAATTAGAGATTTGTTTTAGTCTTAGGTTTTGATTTAGGTTTTTAGGATTTGATTCAATTTGTAAACTAGATTGATTATGTATTTGGACTTTTATTGTATATTTGATTCATGAATATAAGATTTGATTTTAATAATAATAATGATTAATAGTAATATTAATATAATTGATATAATAGATTTGTTTTTAATGATAATACTAACTAAATAATAAAATAAAGATAATAATTTATATATAGTTTGTATAAAAAGAAATTAATGTTAGAAAAAAAACATGTTTTAAATAGGGAAAAACCGAAATATATAATTTAAACAAAAAATTCAAAATTAGGAACAAGTTAATGGGCCTAATTTTTCAATTGGACTCAATTGAAAAAGTTAATGGGTAAATTTTGGTGTATGACAGCTGCCACTGTTTAATTATCTTGGATTGAATGACGTGAGAATACGCAAGTCTCACGCTTTTCGGATCGAAGAGTTATTAAATAATGGAAGACCCTTAAATTTACATTGTACTGGATTGTGAAAGATCTGAATCGTCTTGCTAAAGCCTGAGACTTACATAGCGAAGACTCGTAGTTTGTTGTGTAGAAAGAATGGTTTACTTGCTATAGTGCAAGCAAGCTTTCGCAGTTTGTAAACAATTCACTTACTATAGTTCTAGTAAGCTTTCGTAGTTTGTGTAAAGGGAAGGATTTACTATAGTTCTAGTAAGTCCTTGCATATATCCTGCATGAGGAAGGGATCACCTGCTATGGTTCTAACGAGCTTACCTGCGTAAAAGGGATTACCTGTTGTGGTTCTAGCAAGTTTACCTGCGTATAAAGGGATTACTTGATGTGGTTCTAGCAAGTTTACCTACGTATAAAGGGATTACTTGCCATGGTTCTGACAATCTTACATGCGTAAAAAGATTCACTTGCTATAGTTCTAGCAAGATCATGTTAGAACAAGATTTGTTCTGATCAATATTCTTAGTTTTGATGATAACAATGTATATGAATTTTGCTTGAGATAATGTGGTACTCTAATTCTATGCAATTTCCATTTCAGGAAATATATAAAGAGTATGCACAAAATCAGCGCAAGAAGCACTGACTCAGAAGGTTCAAGTATGCAACATCAGAACATGCTCTCGCAAGACATCAGAAGATGGTCAAGCAGAATCAGAACATGGTCTATTGAAGCATCAGAAGAACTTGAGATCAGAAGCAGAAGCACTGAAGTTCTCATGGTATCACGCTAGAAGCACTTCAAGGTCAAAAGACAAGAAGATGCTCTGCAACAAGCTGTTTGACTCTGATGATATTCAAATGTTGTTTACACAAACATCATATCAGAAGCAAGTACAAGATGGCAGGCTACGCTGACTGACAAAAGGAACGTTAAAAGCTATTAAAGGCAACGTCAGTAGACACAGCGAAAGCAAGGCTCGAGGTAGTTGACAAAAGAGTGAAACATTAAATGCAATGCTGTACGGATCACGCAACGCATTAAATGCTCCCAACGATCATCTTCTCAAACGCCTATAAATAGAAGTTCTGATGAGAAGCTGAATACAACACTTTGCGCAAACATACAGAAACGCTGTCAAATTCTAAAAGCTCTCAAACTTCATCTTCAACCTCACAACATTGCTGTTGTAATATCTTAGTGAGATTAAGCTTAAACTTGAGAGGAAAATCACAATTGTGATAATAGCTTATTAAGAAGCATTGTAACTCTTATAAGAATTTGTTTACATTCATTTGTAAGAACGAGAGGAGATCAAGTTGTGATCGGATTCTCTAGAAAGTCTTAGAGGGTATCTAAGCATTGTGTTCCTAGAGTGACCAGGTTGTGATCAGTATACTCTAGAAGACTTAGAGGTTATCTAAGTGGAAAACCATTGTAATCTTGTGTGATTAGTGGATTAAATCCTCAGGTGAGGTAAATCACTCCAAGGGGGTGGACTGGAGTAGTTTAGTTAACAACGAACCAGGATAAAAATCATTGTGCAAATTGTTTTTATCTTACAAGCTTTAAAGCTACACTTATTCAAATCCCCCCTTTCTAAGTGTTTTTCTATCCTTCAATTGGCATCAGAGTGCCGGTTCTAAGGTGCAAGCACTTAATCGTGTTTAGAAAAGATTCAGGAAGAGAAAAACGCTTAAGTCAAGATGGCTGGTGAAGATCCAACACCTACATCTACATCTGGCTCTGCTGAGCAATACAATGGAAATGGTAACAATGGTTACACTAGACCACCAGTATTTGATGGTGAAAACTTTGAATATTGGAAAGATAGACTTGAAAGTTACTTTCTTGGTCTAGATGGTGACTTATGGGATCTTCTGGTGGATGGTTACAAACATCCAGTGAAAACTAGAGGAGTAAAGCTGACAAGACAAGAAATGAGTGATGATCAAAAGAAAGAATTCAAAAATCATCACAAGTGTAGGACTATTCTGCTGAATGCTATTTCTCATGCTGAATATGAGAAGATATCAAACAGAGAAACTGCCTATGATATATATGAATCATTGAAAATGACTAATGAAGGAAATGCCCAAGTCAAGGAGACCAAAGCTCTTGCCTTGATCCAGAAATATGAAGCCTTCAAGATGGAGGATGATGAAAACATTGAGAAAATGTTCTCAAGATTTCAAATGCTAACTGCTGGATTAAGAGTTCTTGACAAGGGATACACCAAGGCTGATCATGTCAAGAAGATCATCAGAAGCTTGCCAAGAAGATGGGGTCCTTCGGTGACTGCCTTCAAAATTGCCAAGAATCTGAATGAAGTCTCTCTTGAAGAATTGATCAGTGCTCTGAGGAGTCATGAAATTGAGCTGGATGCTAATAAACCTCAGAAGAAAGGTAAGTCTATTGCATTAAAATCTAATTATAAAAAATGCACTAACACTTTTCAGGATGAAGAAGAAGATTCTGAAGAATCAGAATCAGAAGAAGAAGATGAACTGTCCATGATCTCCAGAAGGGTAAACCAACTCTGGAAGAGCAAGCATAGGAAGTTCAAGAACTTCAAAAGTTCTAAGAATCCTAAACGTGGAGAATCTTCTGGAAGCAGAAGATCTGACAAGAAGAAGGTCACATGCTATGAATGCAATGAGCCTGGTCACTACAAGAATGAGTGTCCAAAACTTCAGAAGGAGAATCCCAAGAAGAAGTTTCATAAGAAGAAAGGTCTTATGGCAATATGGGATGATTCAGATTCAGAATCAGAATTAGACTCTGAAGGCGAGCAGGCAAACATTGCACTGATGGCCACAGTTGATGATGGATCAGAATCTACATCAGAATCAGATTCTGAAGAGGTATTTTCTAAACTATCTAGAGAAGAGTTAGTTTCCAGGTTAACAGAACTTCTGGAACTCAAGGCTCATCTTAGTATCAAATACAAAAAGCTAAAAAAGCTATTTGATTCTGAAACTAAGAAGCTGGAAGTGGAAAATTCTGAACTGAAGGAAAAAGTTTTAAAATTATCCAAAGATATTGGATCTCCTTCTGATTCAGACAAATCCATTCCAAGTCTCAATCACATTCTGAAAGAATATGACTCGAGCTTCAGAAAGTTCTTACCTAAAAGTATTGGCAGAAGTCATCTTGCTTCTATGATATATGGTGTTTCTGGAAACAAAAGGATTGGCGTTGGTTATGAGGGTGATACCTCACACAAATTTGAACCTGTTGATGAAATGAAAATCACATACAAGCCATTGTATGATCAGTTCAAATATGGCCACTCACATGATATTAAGCTCACTTCACATGCCAAAAGCTTTCATGCTACACACACTAAGAAACATGTGACACAACCTAGAAAATATCATGCTGCTAAACCTAAAGAATATCATGTTGTACCTCCTATTATTTATTATGCTAAACCCAAGTTCAATCAGAACTTGAGGAAAACTAACAAGAAAGGACCCAAGAAGTTGTGGGTACCTAAGGAGGAGATAATTTATGTTGCAGATATCCTTGGCAGCAAAGAAGACAAAGTACAACATGTCATGGTACCTGGACTCTGGGTGCTCGCGACACATGACGGGAAGAAGGTCTATGTTCCAAGACCTGGTGCTTAAGTTTGGTGGAGAAGTCAAGTTTGGAGGAGATCAGAAGGGCAAGATAATTGGCTCTGGAACCATAAGTATTGGTAACTCTCCTTCCATATCTAATGTACTTCTTGTAGAAGGATTAACGCATAACTTATTGTCCATAAGTCAATTAAGTGACAATGGTTATGACATAATCTTCAATCAAAAGTCTTGCAAGGCTGTAAGTTAGAAGGATGGCTCAATCCTATTTACAGGCAAGAGAAAGAACAACATTTATAAGATTGATCTTTCTGATCTTGAGAAGCAGAAGGTGACTTGCCTTATGTCTGTTTCCGAAGAGCAATGGGTCTGGCACAGAAGATTAGGACGTGCTAGTTTGAGAAAGATTTCTCAAATTAACAAACTAAATCTGGTCAGAGGACTCCCAAATCTGAAATACAAATCAGATGCTCTTTGTGAAGCATGTCAGAAGGGCAAGTTCTCCAAACCTGCATTCAAATCTAAGAATGTTGTCTCTTCCTCTAGGCCGTTAGAACTTCTGCACATTGATCTGTTTGGCCCAGTCAAAACAGCATCTCTCAGAGAGAAGAAATATGGATTAGTCATCGTAGATGATTATAGCCGCTGGACATGGGTATAGTTCTTAAAACACAAGGATGAGTCTCATTCAGTGTTCTTTGAATTCTGCACTCAGATCCAATCTGAGAAGGAGTGTAAATTCATAAAGGTCAGAAGTGATCATGGTGGTGAATTTGAGAACAGATTCTTTGAGGAGTTCTTCGAAGAAAATGGTATTGCCCATGATTTCTATTGTCCTAGAACTCCACCGCAAAATGGAGTTGTAGAACGAAAGAATAGGACTCTACAAGAAATGGCCAGAACCATGATCAATGAAACCAATATGGCTAAGCACTTCTGGGCAGAAGCAATAAATACTGCATGTTATATTCAGAATAGAATCTCTATAAGACCTATTCTAAATAAGACTCCTTATGAATTGTGGAAGAACAGAAAGCCCAACATTTCATATTTTCATCCTTTTGGATGTGTTTGTTTCATTCTGAATACTAAAGATCATCTTGGTAAGTTTGATTCTAAGGCACAGAAATGTTTCCTTCTTGGATATTCTGAACGCTCTAAAGGCTACAGAGTATACAATACTGAAACATTGGTTGTAGAAGAATCAATCAGTATCAGATTTGATGATAAGCTTGGTCTTGAAAAGCCAAAGCAGTTTGAGAATTTTGCAGATATAGATATTGATATATCAGAAGCTGAAGAACCAAGAAGCAAAGTTTCAGAAGCTGAAAATCTCAGATGCAAAGGATCAGAAGATCAAGTTGCTGCGTCTTTAGAGAATCTCAGAATTTCTGAAGAGCCAATAGTCAGAAGATCTTCTAGACTCACCTCTGCTCACTCAGAAAATGTCATTCTTGAAATGAAGGATGATCCTATCAGAACAAGAGCATTCCTTAAGAACAATGCAGAATGTCAATTAGGTCTTGTTTCTTTGATCGAGCCAACTTCTGTTGATCAAGCTCTAGAAGATGCAGACTGAATAATTGCCATGCAAGAGGAACTAAATCAGTTTACAAGGAATGATGTATGGGATCTTGTTCCTAGACCAAAAGGATTTAACATCATTGGTACAAAGTGGGTTTTCAGAAACAAGCTAAGTGAGAAGGGAGAAGTGGTAAGAAACAAAGCCAGACTGGTGGCTCATGGTTATAGTCAGCAAGAAGGTATTGACTATACAGAAACCTTTGCACCAGTGGCCAGGTTAGAATCTATTCGCTTATTGATTTCTTTTGCCACTCAACACAACATCACTCTATATCAGATGGATGTTAAAAGTGCCTTCTTAAATGGTTATATAGATGAGGAAGTCTATGTCCACCAACCTCCTGGTTTTGAAGACTCTAAGTCTCCAGAACATGTTTTCAAATTAAAGAAATCATTGTATGGATTGAAGAAAGCTCCTAGAGCTTGGTATGAAAGACTAAATTCTTTCCTTCTGAACAATGGTTTCACTAGAGGACAAGTGAATACTACTCTCTTCTGCAAAACATTTAAGAAAGATATTTTAATTTGTCAATTTTATGTTGATGATATTATCTTTGGAACATCTAATGCTACGCTTGGAAAGGAGTTTGCTAAGTCTATGCAGGCTGAGTTTGAGATGAGTATGATGGGAGAACTCAAGTACTTCCTTGGGATTCAAATCAATCAAACTTCTGATGGAACATATGTTCATCAAACGAAGTATGTGTAAGAACTTCTGAAGAAGTTTAATCTTTCGGAAAGCAAAGAAGCCAAAACTCCTATGCATCCAACGTGTGTCCTAGGTAAGGATGAGGTAAGTAAGAAGGTAGATCAGAAGTTGTACAGAGGTATGATCAGATCTCTTCTATATTTAAATGCTTATAGACCTGACATTTTATTCAGTGTTTGTTTGTGTGCAAGATTCCAATCAGATCCTAGAGAATCTCACTTAACAGTTGTTAAGAGAATTCTGAGGTATCTGAAAGGTACTACTAATGTTGGTTTAGTCTACAGAAGATCTAAAGAATACAACTTAGTAGGATTTTGTGATGCTGACTATGCTGGAGATAGAGTTGAAAGGAAAAGCACTTCTGGAAGTTGTCAATTTCTTGGAAGTCACCTGATCTCCTGGTACAGCAAGAAGCAAGCTACCATTGCCCTCTCAACAACAGAAGCAGAATATGTGGCTGCTGCTGGTTGTAGCACACAGATGCTCTGGATGAAAAGTCAGTTAGAAGATTATCAGATATATGAGAGTGACATTCCCATCATTGTGATAATACTTCTGCTATATGTTTATCTAAGAATCTTATCTTACATTCCAAAGCTAAACATATTGAGATTAAACATCATTTCATTAGGGACTATGTTCAGAAGGGTGTTCTTTCTTTAAACTTTGTGGTTACAGACCATCAATGGGCTGATATCTTTACAAAACCCCTTGCTGAAGATAGGTTTAAGTTCATTCTGAAGAATATCAGTATGGATTTATGCCCAGAATGAGAAGATGAGAAGTTCTGATGTATGGATTAGTTCTGAAATGACCTTGTGTTATCTTCTTATAAGAAGTTCTGATGGTGATCAATTAGAAGTTCTGATTCAGTCATCTCTGACGTTTCATTATCTAAGTTGATTCAGAAGTTCCTTTAAAGCAAAACAGCTGTCACCAGCTTTCCAGAAAATGAACACGTGTTCACTCTTTTTGGACAAGCATGCGTACAGTTGAGGAGACGCCGCCCTAGGTAACTGTGCAAATCATTTCAACTTTCACTTTATCTCTCCTAACGTCATCTCTCATTAAATGCATTTGATTCCATGTTTCCTGTAATCATATTCATTCAAACACTATTGCATTTCATTTCAAATCCGTCCCTTTATATACTCATCTCACATTCATTTTAGTCTTTTTACATTCTCTCTCTTGATTCATCTTCCTCTTTCTTTTTCTGCATAAACCCTAGTTTGTTATCGAATCTTCAGTATATCTCCATGCTTTCTTCATCGAGTTTCGCTAGCAAAGAAGAAATGTCTTCTGCTCATCTTGTTCATCGCAAGCATGGGTATGCTCCTTTGAAGACATGTTCCATTCCTTTAAATGAACTGGAAGTTCTGTGTGAATCTTCGGTAGATTTTGAAAATCTAAGATTACATGGTTTCAACACTGATGATGAGACAATGGCACAAGGCTGGTCAAACTACCTTGATAGATTGGTTGGACCAATTTATCCGGCATTAGTAAAAGATTTCTGGGCTCATGCAACGGTTACCCCAAATGCAATCATCTCCTTCGTGTTAGGGCATGAAGTTGTGATAACTGAGAAGTTAATCAGACAGTTGTACAATCTGGATGATGAAGAAGGATGTACAGGTGCTCTTTCTGGTAGAGTTTGTTGGATAACAGTTGAGAGGCAAATATCTAATGCTTCTGGTATTTCATCTCATCAAACTGGTTTGTTGAAGCCGTTCTACAAAGTTTGGGCTGAGATTATTCTAGGATCTCTCTATCATAGAAAGAGATCTTTTACCTCTACATACATTAATCCGGATCACAAGTATGCTCTCTTCTGCATTGGGAGAGGGATTGAAGTTAACATCTCACACATTCTATTTCAGAATTTGAAGACAAGTATCGAAGAATCACGAGATGATGAACGCGAGAAGTTTCCAGACTTCAAGCGGAATGCTATTCCCTTCGCCAGAATGATTTCAGACATTCTGATAGAAAGTGACTTGTTGGATTCTCTAAGAACTATTGGAACGTCCAGGTTCTTTGGTGTCATTCAAGGTCATGTTATGAATGGCTTTGATCTACAAAGGATGCGTCTGATTGAGAAGGTAACTTCTGTTCCTAGAATATTTCCAGATATTCTGACCAGAAGGGTCCCTGTTGAAGTCTTTGCCTCCTTATTCAAAGAAGAGCTTAACAAGGCTGTTAAGCATTATTTGAAAGCTTCTGTAAAAGCTCAATCTTCTGTTGATCCTGCATGGATTCGAGGAAGAGTTCTTCCTTCTTTGGCTGAGCTGCAGCAGAAGGAATAGAAGAAGAAAGAAGCAAGGTTGAAGAGAAAAGCTTTAGAAGAAGAAGCTAGGCAAGCTAAGAAGCAGAAGATTACTTATGATCCTGTCAAAGTAAATTCCAAGGAATATCGAGAAAAGCGCATCAAGGATACTTTTCGTGCTTTAAGAGCTGGAAATTCCTCTAGGCAAATATACTCACCTCCTTCTCCTGAACCTCAAAATACACTCACCATCCCAAATATTATCCAACCACCTCCTTCTCCTGTTATTCTTAACCCCCAACCACTAAACGTTTGTCCCCCATCATCTTCTGATATCCCCTCTTCATCCACCCTCACCACAAAATCTCCACCTTCTGATACTCTTTCCCTACCTGACAGAGAACCCAACCCCCACTCTCTTCTTTACCCTGACTTTTGCTTCACTTTTAACCCTCCTGAACTCACCATTCCCATTGATCTTGCTCTATTCAACATAAAGTTTAGCAAGAGAATGGAAGTTCTGAGAGCTGCTTATGACTCCAAGTTGGATCATTTTGCTACTTGAAGGCTATGGAATCGCTTCAGAAGGGAGTTTTGGAATGATGCACTGAACATCTATAGGAGATGTGTTGCTGAAGCATCTGGATCTTCTGGTTACTATTTGGATCTTGATGATGGCAAGTACTATCATCAAATCGGAAACAGGAAACCTCTTGAGGAGAAGAAGTTCACTGATGAATTGGAAGATGAACCATGTCTGACTGTGGTTGTTTGGAAGCCCCAATATCCGGTTCTGACTGGAGACTTCCAATGGTTGTTCAACTGGCTAAGGATGAATCCTTCTGAGGAAGCACCAAATATGGTCATTCCTGAAGTGGTCTACCCTTCAGAAGTTGCTGCTCCCATTCCTCCAAAGAATCGGGCTGAGATTCTTCAAGCTTTGGAAAATGAAGATTCTGAGATCCCTGATCCAGAATATGCTGAAGTTGTTTCTGAGTCAGACTCAGATGTTGAGATGGAAGATGCTGAGAATCATCCTGCTGAAGATGATATTCTCACTTTAGATGCTGTTGCTAGTAATGCTACTCTTCTGAATGATAGTAGTACATCTTCTTCTGCTGAACCCCCTGCTCTAGTGAACGTTATCAAGGCTCTTCAACAGAATCAAGAAGTTCTTGCTTCTCGCTTGGACAAGCACGATGTAGCACATGAAGAGTTCAGAAACTTCATGAAGGAACAGAAGGAAAGCAATGCTAGGATTCATGACATGTTGGCCAAGATTATGTCTAAGCTAGGCTCGTCGTAGTCTGTTGTGTCTTAGTTGTCTCCCTTGTTCTTGCATCTGCTTCTGTGCATCTCCCTTGTATCTTCTGATAATCTTCTTTTGAAATAAATGAATATTATCTTTTTCTTTCATATTGTCATACCCAAAATTTGCCCACACTTTTAAAAAAAAAATTCAAAACAATTTCAAAAATTGGGTTTTATAAAATTTAGGGTTCATTTACATTGATATCCTATTTTTATAAATATTCGATTTAAAATCTATTTTAAAATATAACCGTTTCCCCTTAAATTGTTATATTTTAATAGATATAAGATATTTGCCTATGCTTCATATACTTCCAATTGGTTTTTTATTTCAAACAAATAACATAGCACAATTTGTAAAAATGAAAGGCTTGCAAACAGAAGGTCACGGGTACGAATCTCGCTTGGTGTATTTTTATATTTTATTTAACTATTTTTTTGATCTTTTTGCACTTAGACGCACCTGGACACAAGTACGTCCAGGTTCTTAATCTTGGTCATCAAGAAAGATCCATGGGCCTCTGGGTTGGATCATTTCCTTATTTAGGATTGGTCTTGACCTAATTCCACTCTATAAATAGAGCCCTCCACATTCACAGTTTTCATCAACCGTTATCAACAATTTTCTAACCCTAACAAACAATTTTCTCACAATTCTCACCATTCTATAACATCCCATACATTTTTTCAAATCTTTTTCTAAATCTCTACGCTTTTTATAAACCTAATTTTGGCCGATGATTTTCATATGAGGCCCCCTTTTATTTTCAATTTATTTTAATTTTAGTTTATTTGCCTATTTTTTTTAACCATATGATGATAATTGTCTGATGGTCTATTTTCTTCAAATTAATTAATAGTTTCTACATAATTTTTGTAGTACATTTGCAAATTATTTTGATACGGTGGACTAACAATTAACCCTATTTGTTCTAGACCTTGCCCATCCTAAAAACTATTCACGTACACTAACAGCTGCTTCCACGATAACCATTTTAGTTGTTAACATTGCTCTTGTGCATATAAAAACACTTTCATACGTATCACTTTCACTCACGCACAGTAACTTTTTTTTCAATGCTTTTCCATGACATTTACTATGGCATATTTTCTAAATCAAAACTTAATTTTATTTTGAAATTTTATTTGATAAAACCGTCCCACTTTTTTAAAGGCATAACATCCACTTTGTAAATTTCACTTTATTACCACTTACAAGTTACACCATGTATATAAACCAGCAAAACAAAAAAAAAACTTTTCAAAACCTCCATTAAATTTAGAACAAACATCATGAATAAATTCCACAAATTAATAACACAAACTACACCGATGCCAAATTTCCACTGTATATTTAACATAATTCTAAACAGGTTGACAAAGAATATGGATCAACACGAACGGAGAAGATTGAGAATACAAATCGCAACCCAGAACAGCACCATATAAACTTTCAATTTTTATCTCATAACATGATTGATACAATTGGTGCAAACGTTTTTGTTTTTTTTTTCAGGGAAGAAGAGAAACGGTCCAAACATCATCGCTGACGAAGCCCCGGCAAAACGCAGCTACCACCATGTGAACGGCCGCCCTTAGCCGACAACCACCGCGCCGATTTAGAGCCGTTCGATCCACCACGGCCCAACAACGATGTCTCCTTCAAACTTCCGACCCGGTAATCCTATGCTCTCTGTCTCTGAGTTATCTCTGTTGATGTGTTTCTAATAGAATTGGTTGCTGTTTAGTCATTCCTTAGAATGATTGTTGACATTGTTTGAGTTGTGTTCATATTTGAGGATATTGGTTGTGTGTTGCTGATATTTGAAATCAAAAGTGAATTATGGGAAAGTAGAGAAAAGGAGATGGGAACTGAAGAAAGTTGTGGATTGAAGCAAGAGGCGGACCACCCTTCATTAGGGTTTTGTTTGTGAACCAGATCTTAGAATTGGGCTTAATTGAAAAGCCCTGTCCAAATTGCCAGAGGCTACACATTCACTCAGCGACACACCCCTCCATTCTTTTGTTTTTTATTTTATTTTATTTTGTTTCTTTTTCTATTTACTTTTTTTTAAGTTATCTAATTTTAAATCAACCAAATAAAAACCACAAAAAAATATTTTAATCTAGAATTAGGGTTTTAGCCAATTTCATTAATTAGGTTTTCTAGCCTATTTTAAATAATTTACTTATTTAGGTTTTCTAGCCGATAATTAGTTAATTAGGTTTTTCAACTAATAATTAATTAGTTAATTTAGATTTAGGTTTTAACTAAATAATTTTAGTTTAGACTTTTTAGTGGATTAATCAAAGTTAGTTAGGTTTCTACTTTTTAAACCCTAATTTCTCCTCGATCTTCTTCTCATCTCAATTTCTCCATGTATGGCGCATGTTTGCTTTATTTTGCTGTTTGTTTTATTATTTAGATATTAGAATGTATATAGGTTCAAATGTAAATGTCTAAAGAAAACCTCTTTACTTTCCTGCACTTTTAATTTCCGTACTTTTATTATATATACTGCTTAGATGTATGCTAATTAGGGTGTGTATGGCAAGATTAATTAATTGGACGTTAGCTAACCTTAACTCAAGATAAAAATATCTGAATCTAACACACTCATTTTACTGTTCACACACTCACCTCTAGGGTACGCCCCTCTTGGTTGCCTTACGAATAATAACGGTCATGTCCCTCGAATGTAGAGATACTTTAGCAAACGATGACCCTCGAAAATATCATCATAGAAAGATCTTAGTCCCTCGATGTCCCTCGGAGTTGCCTACGGTAAAAGATCTTGTCCCTCGGAGTCCCTTCAGAAAATGATGATAGTCCCGCTAAATTGCTAAGGTATCTCTATCATGTTGCTTTCAACGACCGTCGATGACCCTTCGATGACCCGCACGTCCAATATAAACAAGGACTACCTACTCCTATATAGTATGGATAGTCCTAGGAACCTTAAAAATTACAGAAAAAGACCAATTAGTTAGGGTAGTGTTCTTAATCTGCCTAGCTCAACAAAAATATCTTTTCAACACTCTTTCAAAAAAACTAAGGCTACGCATTTATGCTAAAGTCCTTATGCCTCTTTTCAACTCAAAACAAACAAACATGAGCTAAGCAAATTAAGAGCCCGTAGATAACTACGGATGAAAAGGGTGCTTGCACCTTCCCTTTTCATAACTTACCCCCCGAGCCCATTTTCTTCTAAAAAAGGTCTTTTTCTGTACTTTTTACCTTTCCTAACATTGGACAAAATAAAAGTCGGTGGCGACTCTTGCTCACCACAACATTGTTGCATATTAAAAATAAAAGTCAGTTCACCGAGTTACACATATTGTCTGTTTTTCATCTTGAATCTTTTATGCTTTTTGATGTTATGACAAAAAGGGGGAGAAAATATGATAAATGATCTGATTTATATTATCAGTTGTTGGGAGTAAGTCTCCACATTTCTAACAGAATTTGCAAGTTCTATTTCTTTGAGTGTTTTGCAGGACTGAAGAAATTCTAAACAGCTCAACATGAGAAGCAAAGATATGGGGAAAAGCAATTCTATAAAGAAACAAGCTCATGGAAATTGAAGCAAGCTAAGTGCTGTGAAGCTTCAAGATCAGAAGAAAGAAGGAAGAATGTTCTGATATTCTCGTGGCAGAATATGCTCTAACATATTCTTATTCCTTATATGTTCTGATGCATGTTTATGTGATTCTGATACACATTATATGCTCTGAAACATTCCTAATATGCTCTGATACATTATTTTTTATGCTCTGATACATACTATATGTTCTGATACATATTTTATGTTCTGATTCATTCATGCTCTGACTTTTGTCGTTTAGTTTGTTCTGAAACATTTCAGGATGTAGAGATGCTCTGATGATGCTCTGGTACATTCAACAATGTTCTGATACAATCTAGCATGCAATGTTTCAAGAAGAAATTCAAAGCTCTGAAGCTGTCCTATGGAAGCAAGAAGCAGAAGCTCTGAATGTTCTGAAGATCTAAGCATATGTGATCGTCTCAACTGAAATGGAAAATACTCAGGGAAGTCCTTTATTTATAAATTTCTTCCAGTATTTATTTCAGGGGGAGATTATTTATCTTAGGGGGAGATTGTTAATCTCAAGGGGAGACATATTCACACACTATGTTTATATGCTTATGCTATAACTGTGTAATTGTCTTTAGCCGTCTGATATTCTGATTGCAAATTCATATCATTTATATATGTTTTTGTCATCATCAAAAAGGGGGAGATTGTTAGAACAAGATTTGTTCTGATCAATATTCTTAGTTTTGATGATAACAATGTATATGAATTTTGCTTGAGATAATGTGGTACTCTAATTCTATGCAATTTCCATTTCAGGAAATATATAAAGAGTATGCACAAAATCAGCGCAAGAAGCACTAACTCGGAAGGTTCAAGTATGCAACATCAGAACATGCTCTCGCAAGACATCAGAATATGGTCAAGCAGAATCAGAACATGGTCTATTGAAGCATCAGAAGAACTTGAGATCAGAAGCAGAAGCACTGAAGTTCTCAAGGTATCACGCTAGAAGCATTTCAAGGTCAGAAGACAAGAAGATGCTCTGCACCAAGCTGTTTGACTCTGATGATATTCAAACGTTATTTACACAAACATCAGATCAGAAGCAAGTACAAGATGGCAGGCTACGCTGACTGACAAAAGGAACGTTAGAAGCTATTAAAGGCAACGTCAGTAGACACAGCGAAAGCAAGGCTCGAGGTAGTTGACAAAAGAGTGAAACATTAAATGCAATGTTGTACGGATCACGCAACGCATTAAATGCTCCCAACGGTCATCTTCTCGAACGCCTATAAATAGAAGTTCTGATGAGAAGCTGAATACAACACTTTGCGCAAACATGCAGAAACGCTGTCAAATTCTAAAAGCTCTCAAACTTCATCTTCAACCTCACTACATTGCTGTTGTAATATCTTAGTGAGATTAAGCTTAAAATTAAGAGAAAAATCACAGTTGTGATAATAGCTTATTAAGAAGCATTGTAACTCTTATAAGAATTTGTTTACATTAATTTGTAAGAACTAGAGGAGATCAAGTTGTGATCGGATTCTCTAGAAAGTCTTAGAGGGTATCTAAGCATTGTGTTCCTAGAGTGATCAGGTTGTGATCAGTATACTCTAGAAGACTTAGAGGTTATCTAAGTGGAAAACCATTGTAATCTTGTGTGATTAGTGGATTAAATCCTCAGGTGAGGTAAATCACTCCAAGGGGGTGGACTGGAGTAGTTTAGTTAACAACGAACCAGGATAAAAATCATTGTGCAAATTGTTTTTATCTTACAAGTTTTAAAGCTACACTTATTCAAACCCCCCTTTCTAAGTGTTTTTCTATCCTTCAGATCACCTGCGTAAAAATATTTACTTGCTATAATGCTAGCAAGATCACCTATGTAATAAGGACTTACTTGCTATAGTTCTAGCAAGTTTACCTGTGTAGAAAGATTCGCCTGCTATAGTGCTAGCAAGCTTAACCGCATCATTTTCTTGACATATCTGAAGAGGCTCCTAGAAAGGACGAAATATGTCTTAAAGAAGACTGCCTACAACAATTCCTGGAAAGGACTGGTAACTTTTGTCTTGGTTATTTATGAACTATCTTCGGATGATTGCTCAGAATTAAGCATCAGGATTGTATTTGTCTTGAATGAGTGTCAGGATTAAATCGTTGTCTTGATTGTCTCTGCATTGTATCTTAGACGATAATATTCATTTGATTGTGGAATGACCTGAAAAGGCAACATTAATGTTATGCAATGTCATGATGCATGTGTGGTGTAATGAGATTCTCAAAATAAATGAGAATCTTGTATGTTATGTATGTATTGTGAACAATATATGCATGAGCTAGTTGGATGATGTATGGACACCACTATGTGGTTGAAGCGCATTAGTAATTCCGTATACCAATCTCTGATCGGGGAAAATAAATCCCTATTTGTTGTCGGGGATGATATTAATTAGCGTGAAGATTTGAAGGAGATCACTATCAAGGGACCAACATGATGAATAAACATAGATATCAATAGCGAGGGCTCGCAGTTTGTTGTTTAAAAGGGATTCACCTGCTATAGTTCTAGCAAGCTTTCGTACATCCTGCATAAGAAGACTCTCATGCTATAGTGCTAGCAAGATCATCTGCGTAGAAAGATTCACCTGCTATAGTGCTAGCAAGCTTGTCTGCATAAAAAGATTTACCTGCTATAGTGCTAGCAAGCTTATCTGCATAAAAAGATTTACCTGCTATAGTGTTAGCAAGCTTATCTGCATAAAAAGATTTAATTGCTATAGTGCTAGCAAGCTTATCTGCATAAAATTATTTACCTGCTATAGTGCTAGAAAGCTTATCTGCATAAAAAGATTTGCCTGTTATAGTGCTAGCAAGCTTATCTGCATAAAAAGATTTACATGCTATAATGCTAGCAAGCTTATCACCTGCTATAGTGCTAGCAAGCTTATCTGCATAAAAAGATTTACCTGCTATAGTGCTAGCAAGCTTATCTACATAAAAAGATTTACCTACTATAGTGCTAGAAAGCTTATCTGCATAAAAAGATTTACCTGCTATAGTGCTAGCAGGCTTATCTGCATAAACTTCTTGACACATAAGCAGAAATCAGAAGTATAAGGACCAGTAACTTGGTGTTGTACATTGTGTATGCATAGAGTATAGCGTGCATAGTGTAGCGTAGCGTGCATGAAGTGGGGCGTGTAGAGCGTGGTGTGTAAAATGTAGTGTGTAAAGCGTAGCGTGTAAAACGTAGTGTGTAAAATGTAGCGTGTAAAGCTAGCGTGTAAAACGTAGTGTGTAAAACGTAGTTTGTAAAATGTAGCGTGTAAAACATAGTGTGTAAAATGTAGCGTGTAAAGCGTAGCGTGTAAAACGTAGTGTGTAAGGTGTAGTATGTATAATGCTTGTATAAATATTGTGCACGTACATATAACGGCTGTACATGCATGTGACCCTGACGTTTGTACAATGTAGATTTATGAACCGTCTGTATGTGTAATGTAAATGTTATATGTGTAAGAGGATTTTGTTTATGATATCCTGTTGATGTATGAAGATAATGCTCGTGCGCATGTTTATGAGCGAAGATCTAATGATGTGACATGATGGTTCTTAGACCCAGTTTGGATGCGTAATGATTATGCTTATGTATATGTTGATTGATAAATGTCTATATGTGCGTGCTAGATGGTATGTATATGCTAATGCTAATGCGTATGTATGTATGTATGCTGATGCGTATGTATATATGGTGATCCTCAGATTTTATCTCCTTATAACCCATTGAATTTGTTTAAACCATGCAACGACTATGCTCGTGCCGACTAGTAATGCTTATGCGTAGAATGTTTTCGTGTAAGCTCCAATCTCCTTATTAATCCTCTTCTTTTTTTGCTTGCAGGTGTCGACGTAAGGTTGAACGCTTCGCGCTTCAACACCCTTCTCCGATCTCTCTTTCTCCGTCTTTTAGATTAGGGTTTCTTCTTCATCCCCTTTTCTGTAGACTTAGGTTTCTTATTTATAGCCTTAAGGTTAATTCATATTAGGAATGATTCAATTTGTTGTAAATTAGATTTGATTTAGTTTCGTTATATCTTTGATTTGATTTTGTTATGTTAGGATTTTGATTTGATTTTTATAAATTAGATGTGCTTTGTAATTGATTGTAATATATTTGATTTAATTAGAGATTTGTTTTAGTCTTAGGTTTTGATTTAGGTTTTTAGGATTTGATTCAATTTGTAAATTAGATTGATTCTGTATTTGGACTTTTATTGTATATTTGATTCATGAATATAAGATTTGATTTTAGTAATAATAATGATTAATAGTAATATTAATATAATTGATATAATAGATTTGTTTTTAATGATAATACTAACTAAATAATAAAATAAAGATAATAATTTATATATAGTTTGTATAAAAAGAAATTAATGTTAGAAAAAAACATGTTTTAAATAGGGAAAAACCGAAATATATAATTTAAACAAAAAATTAAAAATTAAAAATTAGGAACAAGTTAATGGGCCTAAATTTTCAATTGGGCTCAAAGGACATCCTATAGATACACCCCCACATTCAATTAGAAGGTTTTTTTATTAGAGATTTGGTTTAACAATACAAATGTTAAACCTCATAACTCCTAAATTTGATACCCTCTATAAATTAATAGACGTGAATTGTATTGGTAAATTTTGGGGTATGACAAATGGCTGAAGGCCATGGATGATGAGATTAAATCTCTTCATGATAATCATACTTGGGAACTGATCAAGAAAACTGTTGGGGCAAGGTTAGTCAGCTGTAAATGGATTTTCAAAGTTAAGGAAGGAATCAAAGGAGTGACGTCGAAAAGATACAAGGCAAGGTTGGTCGCAAGGAGTTTCAATCAGAAAGAAGGTGTTGACTTCAATGATGTGTTTTCTACTGTTGTGAAACATATGTCCATTCGAATGATGCTTTCCATGGTGGCACAGTTCGATCTTGAACTAGAACAGATGGATGTGAAGACTGCGTTCTTGTATGGTGATCTTGATGAAACGATCCTGATGAGGCAACCTGAAGGGCATGTCGAAAAGGGGAAGAAAGATTATGTGTGCAAGTTAAAGAGATCTTTGTATGGGCTGAAACAATCTCCTCGACAGTAGAATAGGAGATTCGACAAGTTCATGGCACACATAAGTTTCATTAAAAGTCAGTTCGACCACTGTGTTTACTTTAGATTTCAACCTGGTAATTCATTTGTTATTTTGTTGCTTTATGTGGATGGTATTCTCATAGCAAGCAACAATGTTGAAGATGTAATGAGGGTGAAGGCTGAACTCAATAAGGAGTTCGATATGAAGGATATGGGAGCTGCTTCTAGGATTCTTGGAATTGACATTCGAAGAGATAGAAAGAAGTCGAAGTTATGCTTATCTCAAGAGGCATATCTACAAATGATTCTCGAAAAATTTGGTATGTCTAATTCGAAGCCAGTTGTGACTCCAACAAACCCTCAATTCAATCTGAGTATTGATCAGTGTCCCAGTAATGATGTTGAAAGAGCCTATATGAATAGCATTCCATATACTAATATAGTTGGTAATTTGATGTATGTTATGGTCTGTACTAGACCCGACATAGCATATGCACAAAGTCTTGTAAGAAGGTACATGGTGAATCCTGGAAAGGCTCACTAGCAAGAATTGAAGTGGATTTTAAGGTACATAAATGGGTCCCTAAACATAGTCCTAATTTATGGTGGAGGCTTGGGTGAAGATAATAAAGCAGTCATCGAAGAATATGTCGACTCTGATTATGCAGGTTGTATGAATTCCAGAAAATCTATTTCTGGATAAGTTTTCACTATGTTTGGCACAGCAATTAGTTGGAAAGCAACACTTCAGAAGGTTGTTTCCCTATCAACCACTGAAGCGGAGTATATTTCCTTAACTGAAGATGTGAAAGAATCATTGTGGCTTGAAGGTTTTGCAAAGGAGCTGAAACTTTAAGGTCGAGGTATCACTGTTAAATGTGATAGTCAAAGTGAAATACACATGTCGAAGAATTCAGCCTATCATGAGCGAACTAAGCACATTGATGTAAGGCTGCATTTCGTCAAAGGAGTAATCGAGCATGGAGAAGTCCAAGTGCTGAAAGTTTCGACTGAGGACAATGCTGCTGATATGATCACCAAAACATTGTCGAGTTGCAAGTATTTTCACTGTATGCAGTTGATAAAGCTTCATGAAGAAAGCTAGTTTGTTACCTTGATGTTGTAGAGTTAGGTCCAAGGTGGAGATTTGTGAGATATTGGATTGAACTCTAGTATGGTCGAAGGGTAGCTTCTTAGTTCGACAGTTCGACAGGGTTAAGCATGAAGTCGAAGGTTGTTCACATGCTGGTGTCGAAGTGTGCATGCTGTAGTCGAAGATGGGTCGAGCATGCAGGTGTCAAAGATGCTAAGGTTATTGGCATGTTAAATTAGGTTTTAGTGTTTAAACCTTAATTTGTTAAGTTAGCTTGTTTATTAAGTTGGCTTGTATAATGGGCCTTGTGGAAAAAACCCATTAGTTAGTATGTTAGGTTTTATTATAAATAGCATACTAGTCTCTCATCATTGCAATGTTGCAAATCGTGATTTAGGGTGAGAGAGGTTATTTGTTATTCTTGTAAACTTGTAATTTTGTTTTCTAAGAGAAAGTAAAAGAATAGCAGTTATAACTAATTCTTATGTTCTTCTTCTTCCTTGTTCTTTATTCTTCCCTTACATTATACTTTGTTTTAAATATTGAATTCACAATATCCTTCATATTAGATGTAAAAAAACAACTGGTACACACCATTTTTCAATATTAATCGGAACATCTTCACATATTTATGATGGATTATAGTTGAATGGTCTGCTAAACATAAAATTATGCTAGTTACCTTTAAATCTTCCATGCTAACATTTTATAAATATATGAAGACATGAGACGTACAATATTCTAAAGTTCATTCAAAGCTCTTTAAAAATAATTTCCCTTATCATATAAGTAATAGAAAATGCTTCATAAATCCTTGAGTTTGACTGACAACTTATTGTGGATACTTGCATTAGATCCCTCCATCAAATCTATTGCCTTGTTGTCATGATAATCACTTTTTTTTTAATAAGCAACTGAATATAAGATATCGCACTAGGGGTGCAACCCTTACATCAAGAATACACTAGGAAGTTTTGTTACAAAGTAATGGTAATTTATACCAATCACATATTTGCACGATGACTCAACTTTCCTGCCACTTTTTTACTTCTATAAGTAGGAAATAGAGAGGAGAAAAAGGGGAGACATTATTTTGTAAAAATTATAGACAACAAGACTGTTTTAGAGCTCTGGAGTAAAGACTTTCATCCTCAGTAATCAAATTTTAATTAGAAATTCATATATTGTTTCTTTTTTTCTTCACTTTTAATTACTATCATTGTGAGTAATTAAATTTTTATTGATTAGGATTTGCTAGATAAAATTGTATGAATTTATTGGATCATATGTTTGTGTTTTTTACTATTGACACTTTTAATTTATTCAGTATAGTTATTCAAATAATTTCATATTTATTGCTTTATAAGTGTTGACAAATTAATATATCAAACTTAGATGCATATCGATTAATGACCATAACTATATAAGTCTAATCGAATTTAACTGTTCAACTTAGTAATTGATTAGAGATAAGAAATTATAAGTTGTAACTTAAGATTTAAGGTATTGAATATTGTCTATTTTAACTATTCAAATGACCTAAGGGATTAAGGAGTTATGGTGTAGAATAGTAAGTTATACACCAAGAAAATGAGTATAACGGGTAAGTTAAACTGTTGTAATTGTTGATAAATCACATAGGGGAAATAGACACCAACATTGATAGTGATATATAGAGGATTCTATGCAAGGCCTAATCGTCTTTAATCTAATTAATTTTCCAAAAAGTTAAATTGTTCTTTCAAACCAAACTTTGAAAACCCCTAAATTTTACTTTCAATAGAACTTTAATCGCCTTCTTCAAATAAAACAATCCTTTTGGATACGAATTTTTTTTATTACTTCGATAATTTTTAATACACTTGCTAAAAGTATATCATGTTTTTGGCGTCGTTGCCGATGATTTTTTAATAATTTCAACAAGACAACTTTTGTGTTTTGATTATTGTTTTTAAATTCATAGTGTTAGCTTTAAATTTTCTTTATTCCAATTTATTTATTATTTCGTTTATATTTTTTTCCTATTTATTTTATTTTTGTTTTTTATTTTAATTATTGTTAATTATTGCAGTGCTACTGAGGTGTTTTCTTTTGTTTTTACGAGGTTCAAGATAGATTAGCAAAACAAAAAAGCAGTTGGTTTAGCATGATTAACAAAGAAAGAACGAGAAGAAAGAGTCATGGCCAACCCACCAAGGAAGACCATGGGATACTATTATAAGAGAACCAACACTGAGCAGATATCTCTTGGGTTCCAACTTGCTAATTTTGTTTCTTTTAACATTAAAAATATTGTTCTTGTCGGTTTAAGAGACAAACAGTTTAAAGGAAGTGCTAATAGAGATCCATGGGAGCGCCTGAATTATTTTTACGTACGTACTTTATGAGCAACCCAGAAGGAGTGACTAGTAGTCAAATCATATTGAGATTATTCAAGTTTTATTTAACTAGAAATGCAAAAGAATGTCAACATTATTTACCAAGTGGACCATTCAGATATGAAGTGAAGGATGATGTTAAATTGAATTAAGTGAATGATGATGTTAAACCAGGTGCTAGACCAATTGTTGTGGAGGTAGATATTCATGAATAATGTACAAATAAATAAGAGTTTATTATTCGTGAACATATGCTACAATGGGTTTGCATAGAGGCCGGGAAATTGGGGTTTGGCGTTATTATCATAAGGTCTGAGAATGGTTCTGATAGAAGACAAACATTTCTAACAATGAGACGTGAAATAAGTGTGTCAACCACCAATTAGGAAGTTGATACGTGATGACATCGGATCGATAAAATGTGAGAGTTTGTTTAAATTGCATGGATTAAGTAAGGTGAATAATTCGTGGAAATTTAATGTGGTTTCTATTAGGACTGGACAATCGGTCGGTTTAGGTCGATATCAAGCTCAAAATTTAGATTCGATGCAAACCATAGTTTTATTCTAAAGGCCAAACTTCGACTGATAAATTTTCAGTTTTAACGAATTCGGTTAAATCGGTTTGTCGGGTAGATCGAATAGGTTTGATCGGTTTATTATTTATTGTAAAAATATAAAAATGATCCATATTTTTATAAACTTTACAAACTTCTTTTTTAATTTTTTAAAAAATTATCAAAATTTTAAAATGGCTAAAAAAAACTATTTCTTTATTATTGAAAAATTATTATTACGCGATAACATTTCTTATATTACTTGATATTAATTTTAATTTAGTCATTAATATACCTTAAATCACAAATAATACTCAAAATTTCAAATTGCATGTCCTTGTATTCTTGTGAGTATACGATGACACCTATACTAGTCAAAAAGTACATGTGTGCGTGTTTGTTCCCCTGAAAGGGCATGGAAACTCAAAGGCCTTAGTAGGTGTATAACATATTTTGGTGGTGAGGGATTGCTCACTATGATTAGAAGCCTGTACGTTGGTGTTTCGAGGCTATTTAGGGAACCAGCTCACGTGAGGTGATAGGCTCTGTTGGTGGCTGACGCTACTTGGTTGCAGGCTGGAGTTAGATCAATCGTATGTGTTATGACTATGATAAGTGTGATGCTCTTTAAGTTATGAAGAGTGTGTATGACTTAGAGTATGTCCTTCTCCTCTTGAGGGGACATGTATTTATAGGGGTTTATAGAACCTAGGGTTTTCTTGGAAATGGTCGATGTCCACTCAGTCAATGATGGACAAAAGAACTCATATTTCCAAGGGAGACGTGGGCTAATAATTACCTTGAAATTCTCTATATCCAAGAAGTGTTTTATTCCACGTTTTTCTAGACGGGGCGATAAGAAAATCCATGGGGGCGAGGTGATACCACCCTTGGGGGGACATTCTTCTGTCGCCACCCCTTGGGCGGTATAAAGGCATCGCCCTGGGCGAGGCTATTTACAATTATAACACTACAACATCATTATATTATAAATAAAAATTTACAATACCATGAATCTCATTTTTTATAAAAGGTCACCCCTATAGTAATAAAAATGAATATTATATCAATTTGGTCGATTTCGATTTTTGAAGGATCCAAAATAGTTATCTGAGTCCGACCCAAGAAACCCGATACCATACAAATTTAGCAATCGGATCAACCCGACTAGAGCTGTCAAATTGGGCTAGGACCATCGGGCCAGCCCATAAGCCCAATAATTTAACGTGGGCTGGGCAACAAAATACCTTAAAAAACACGATCCTATCTTTTTGGCCCAGCCCATCAGGCCTATGTTTTTCATGGGCCGGATTGGGTCGGGTCAAGCGGGCTTCGGGTTGGCCCTTTAAAAAAGGATTTTGGTCAATTTTGATAAAAAATTGAGATAAGATATGATTGCATAAATGTGTTTCAAGTGATAAAGAAAAGTTAAAAAGAGGATGAAGATATATTCCCACAGACGGCACCACTGTTCTCGGCGAGCATAACAGATGGCCAGCAACGGTAGGCTTGATCTTTGGTGATGGTTGAGAAAAAAATAGGTTGTACCTGCTAGGAACTCTGATGCCAAAGTAAGTAAAGGGACAACGAAGGTACAACAGAAAGTATGAGATTTTGGGTGAGAATAGGATTATCTTGCCCTCTAGAGGTAGAAGGCTATTTATAATGCTCTTCTTGGAGAAAATGGATCTTCTATCTTCGTGGGCTTAAGCGTGACTTCCGGCCCAGAATATAGGGGATTGTTGACTATGTCTTGACTAGTCGTGTCCGGATACTAGCCGTTGCTGGGGACGATGTCCAACGTGCCCGGCTATTTCCCAGTCAGGCTTGGGTGAAGGGGAGATGTCCACCCTATTGGCTTTCGTGGGTTGGGCCAATGATTGTTGGGTCGGTTTATGCCAAGAGTGGATTGGGCCAAGTGGGACACTTGGGCTAGTCCAGAACAATTTTCAAGATGATGTGATCAAGGAAATGATTATGAGATAAAAAGAAAATATGATGAGTATTAGTGATAATATTAAGTTACTTTGTACTTTTGCATGGATGTTTTTGTGGTATATATATATATATATATATATATATATATATATATATATATATATATATATATATATATATATATATATATATATATATATATATATATATATATATATATATATATGTGTGTGTGGATATTAATTTGATGAATAATTTAAACATCACTTAAATAAGTTTATGATGACTCTCTACTTATGTTATGTAGCTTTTATCCATTACATCCCTTTTATAAAAATAAAACTATAATATTGAAATACAGGTCGGCTCGCCCATCGAGCTGCACGGGCCTTTGAAAAATGGGTCGGACTCATTTTTTGTAGCCCATTAAACAATCGGATCGGGACGGGCCAACCTATTTAAACATTTGGGCCCATCGGGCCGAAGCGGACTGGGCCGGAACAACCCATTTGACAACTGTAAACCCAACACCCGATCTGATTCGATTTGATCCGATCCATTTGCACAAAAATAACAATGGATCGGTCGGTTTCAATCAAACTGTTCAAATTTATCCACCCATAATTTATGGTATATATAATCATGTCTTGTGTCACAAGAAAATTAATCGTCTCATTGTATGTCGCCTTATTTCGGAGGAGAATGAAGTTGTTTCAAACATGACATTAAACATTGTGGCGCCAAAAAACATACTTTAAACATTGAAACGAAAAAAAAAAACGTCACAATGTTTCAAATATCAAGCAAGTATACAATGTGTGTGCCAGAAACAACAAGGCGTTAAGGAGTCCAAGATGTGAAATGCAACAACTCTTGAAGCTTTTGGATGATGACCACAATATTTCTATGTATAGAGTTTGTGAGGATAAAGCCAGTATTTGAGATATTTTGGACTCATCCTGATACCATCAAGTTTCTCGACACATTCCCCATTTTATCCATAATTGATTCAATATATAAGACCAAGATATATAGGCTTTCATTTTTGGAAATTGTTAGTGTTACTACTATGGAGAAGACTTTTCAGTGGATTTTGCATTTTCAGAATCCGAAAAGGAGGACAGTGTTACACAGGCTTTGAAAATGTACAAAACTATGTTGAATAACTAGGAAAACATGCCAAATGTAATTGTCACCAACCATGACACCAAATTTATGAATTTGATTGCAAAGGTGTCACATAACAAAAAATGTGAGAAATCACATTAGCAAACCATCTCCGCCACAGTTGTTACAAAAGATCATTCACATTAAAGAGATGTTGTTTTTTACGTACACATACATTGAGCAGGTTATAAATGTTAAAGGTGATGACAATTGTGTGGTTTTTCAGATAATTTTTTAAAATGAAATTAACTTTGATAATGTTCAACTTACTTTTTCATACTTTTGCATAATGTAAAAAAAAATCATTCTACTTTTAATTTATTTTTAATCCAAATCAATTTATCTAAAATCACAAATGCCTAATGTTATAGTACCAATCAACAATGTATTATAAAAAAAAGTTTTACCAACCAATTTTCTTACTAATATGCCTCTGAATGCTCCCATTCTACCAAAGTTAAAAGCCTTCTTTTTTTTTTCTTCTTTTTTTCTTTTAATTTCTTTTTATTGAAATAAAATACTATCAATACTATCAAACATTAAGGGTACGTTTGTTTTAAGTTTAGAAATTAATTCTTCGGAATATATGGATAATAAGTGAGAATACTCATGTTTGTTACAAAATTGAAAAAAATTATTTTTTGATATAAAGATTTCAAAGAACAAATAACTTCTTATAACTTCTATTATTCTCATAAAATCATTCCCATGTTAAAGGATGGGAAAGTGGATTCCCAAAAAAATTTATACTTTTTAAAATAAATTAATCAAAATTATAAATTTTCCTAGGAATAACATAATGGTCTCCAAACAATTTTTCAAAAGAATTCTATAGAATAAATTTCTTACATCTATTTTCTTAGTAATAATAAATTTTGACACCGTGAAACAAACGCCCCCTACATGGGACACTTCTCCTCGTTGAAAGTCAATTTTTAATGGAAAATGCTTAATGTTAAGAAAATATCAAAATAAGAGAGGCAAGAATAGGTCTCAACCATTCAATATCACAACCACCCCAAGATTCCTATTAAAAAATAAATTAAATTAAAAATAAATTTAAAGATTTAAAAATTTCTAAGAAAAAAAATTAATTCTTCCCTCTCAATCTAGTTTTTATTTTATTCTATAGTGAAGACTCATTTTGGTCCCTCACAAAAATCACACAATCCAAATTAGTCCCTCACAAAAAAAAGGACTTGATTTAATACCTTAGAAAATTTAACCGGACCATATTAGTCTTTCTGTTAATATTTATTTTAAACCGATTATTTTCATACTTTTAAACTGTGGTTGGACTGCCATGTTGGCTTTTATTTTTTATTTTTTACTTTTTAAATATTAAAATAATTTTTAATTATAATTTAATTTTTAAACAATTCTGATATAATAATATCCAAAAAGCCAAAGTTATTTCTTATAAGGAATCAAACCCAAGACTTTTAAACAATATCTTAAGGCTTTACCACTAGGCCAATATGCATTCTTGCTAAATAATTTCTAAGATTTTTAATATTATTAAATAATTCTGAATTTAAAACAAAAATTATAAAGTTTGTACAAATGGGGTCTCAAATCTAAGTTCAATAAATGCTAATCACTTTACAACTAGACAAATCAATTTCAATGGTTAATATTCTTAATTATAAATACTCAACTTAATAATTTACAACAAACATTTACTTATTTCAAATAACACGCAAATAAATATTTACTAATTTCAAATAATACACCAATTTAAAAATAAAAATTATAAAATGTAAATTCTTAATATATTTAATCCATTAGAAATAAATTAAATTATATTTAATTCAAATTAAATAACATACAAATAAATATTTATTTATTTTAAACTAATTTAAATTAAATAATAATTAGTTAATTTAATAGTAATTCAACTTATTCTTAAAATATGTAATCAATTTAAATTAAATAATCAACTAATTTTTAAAATTATTAGGTTAATTCAAACTAAATAATAATCAATTAGTTTAACAGTAATTCAATTAAATATTTATTTATTTATTTTTATTTGATTAATTATATTTAAGATTTATATTTTATTAATTTTTTTTTAAAATTTTTTTGTATTATTCAAAATTAGCAAATATTTATTTGTTTGTTATTTGAAATAAGTAAACGTTTTTCTAAATTAATTATTCATTATTAAGAGTATTAATAATATAAATTGATTTGTCTGGTAGTATAGTAACTATCATTTAACTTGAACTGACTTGAGTTTGAGACCTCAACGATACAAATTTTAACTTTTTGGTTTTGAATTCAAAATTATTTAATATCACTAAAAACCATAGGAATTATTTGTCATGAATGTACATTGGACTATTAGTGGTAAAGACTTAAGATATTGGTTAAAGGTTGTGAGGGACCAAAATGAGTCTTCATTCTTTATTCTATTAAGGGCCAGTTTGTTTTGGCTTTTTTAAAAATGATTTTTATAGTGTTACATAATTTTGTGAAAAACAATATTACAAAGAAACTTTTTATAAAAGCTTCAAATGAAAATTTTGTTTGAATAGTTATTCTTAAAATGTGATTTTAGGTATTTCATCTATTTATGGAAAAAAATGAATATCAAAATTTTAAAAAATTACTTAATTTTGAAGCTATTTCAAATATATTTTCATAAAATTCATTTTTTAAATACAATTTTTTTTTAAAAAAAATTATGATTTTGACTAAATTTCGATCTTCAATAATGTATGTTTATGTTATAGGCTGTCAAAATTAGTATTTCATTTTAGATAAAACAAATATTAAAAAACTTGGAATATTTTAAAAAATAGTTTTGGAATATCTATTTTAAAAAATATAAATAATATTTTTTTTAAAGCGGAAATAAACAGGCCTAAAGATTTAAAAATTCTAAGAAAAAAAATTAATTCTTCCCTCTGTCTAGTTTTTTCAAGTAAAAATGAGAGATCCATCTCATAATTGCTTAAAGCAGTTATTACGAGGTTCATCCACAATAAACTTCCAACTGATGAAAACCTAAAAATCAGAGGATTCTCCTTTCCTTCTCTTTGCAACCTTTGTTTCACTTGCTGTGAATCTTCACCCCACTTGTTCTTTGAGTGTAGTTTTGCGAAGCGTATCTGGAATTGGTTTGCTGGAATTTCCCAATTCTGCAGGCCTATCAATTGTTTGGAGGATTGTAGAAAGATCTTGATGCAGCCTTGGTGCCCTCAATCTAAGGCAGTGTTGCAGGCAAGCATTGCTTGCATTTTCCAGCAAATTTGGACCTTAAGGAACAAAAACAGGTTCGTAGATATGGCTGCAAATTGGAAAACCTGTGTGGGAAATGTCACTACTCATGCTAAAATTGTTGGGAATAACACTAACAGGGTCTCAAACTCGGATATAAAAAATTTTGTGATGCTTAAGAGTCTTGGAGTCTCTATTCACCCCCAAGAAGCAGATTACTACTAAAGAGGTTTTATGGTCTCCTCCTATTGTTGGCTGGTTGAAATGCAACATTGATGGGGTTTCATCTCATAGTGAGGCTGCCTGTGGTGTGTTGTGTCGTGATCATCAAGCAAATCACATTTTTAGCTTATGTGAGTTTATTGGCTCGGAGGGCCCTGATTTTGCTGAGCTCGTGACTGCAATCTTGGCTATTGAGGAGGCTAAGAGAAGGAACATTAGTAATCTTTGGGTCGAAACGGATTGTATGTATGTTGTGAGCTTTCAAGAATTGCTCGCTTGTGCCTTGGAAACTTCGTTCTCGTTGGCTAGTGTGTTGGAACTACACGATCAAAATCAACTTCATGGTAACACACATATATAGATAAGCCAATTTTTGTGTTGATTCCTTGGCTAATCTTGGTTTGTATTATAAGTCTTATAGGTTATTTAGTTATGTTCATGAAGATATTCAAAAAGATTTCTTGCTTGACAAGTTGGGTACGGCAAGACATAGAATTTGGAATTTTTTTTTAAATATCCAGATTTTTAAAAAAAATTACAAAAATAACAAGATTTTCAAATTATTTACCAAAATGTTTTTTTTTACTTTTAACACGTTGTCGCCAGGGGGGGTGGCGACAACGTTTTGGGCCTAGGAGCTGTCGCCAGTGGGCCTGGCGCCTCCTCTTTGTTGTTTTGGTGTTGTCGCCACCCCCCTGGCGACAACACCCCCCCTATTTTTTTTTTTCATTTTTTTTTTGTTATTTTTTTTCTGGGCTATTTTTTTTCCTAATTTTTTTTATATAATTTTTCCCCCTCTTTTTTCAACATTTACTTGTTTATATAATTTTTTTTGTTAATTTATTATCCAACCGTATTTTTTTAACTAATAATTTGATTTCATTTCATTGAAAAAATAAATTACAAAGACACATAACACCTAAATACTATGTTGTGGAGCTAGCACCACGATTAGGACATTTGTTCCTATTATGTCCTACCTCACGACATATACTACACTTCCTCTGCATTTTTTCAGTTACATCCATCTCGGTTCTAATACGCCTGTTGTTTGGTCGACCGCTTTTATTCCGACGCATTAAATCGTTATGCCAAACTGTTTCCCCCTCGTACACAGGCCAATATGCTTCCATTGCTACCACCGGAAAGTAATTGTCGTATACGTTGAGCAACGTTGATACCTTGTAAATTTCGGATACCAAAGATAATGCATCAAAGTGAGTATGTGAACATGCTGCAAGGACATGGGAGCAAGGCATGCGATATGCTTGAAATTGGCCACAGTCGCACCAACGATCTGGGATATTGACGCGATACTGTTGTCGTGGAAGTCCCTGGTTGTGGTCAATTGTTTCCTTTACACTGAAGGTGTGGCCGTGACGGTCGAACTCGGTCACTCGGTGAGTGTTACCCTTGGCAGATTCCTGTTGTATATATTTCATACACACATCGTTGTAGACCTGTTGTGTTTGTAACACTGAATTCCACCGCTTACCTCTTGTGGCGAACAGAGTTGCCATCCGAAAATACGTAGCACTAACCAAGGCAGTTACAGGTAGGTTTCGAATGCCTTTGAAAACCCCGTTCATTGATTCCACAAGATTTGTAGTCATGTGACCCCACCTAGCCCCATCGTTGTATGACCTAGTCCATCTCGCTCTGTCAATGCCGTCAATCCACCTCCCTGCATCTGGATTTGTCAACGCTATTTCTCGGCGGTAGTATTGAAATCCAGGTTGGTTTAAGGCATACCCCGCGTTCACCAAGTGGTTCTTCAAAAATTTATCTTTGATCTCTCATAAAATTTTGTGCTATATGCCTAATACAGTAGACATGCTTAGAGGGGGGGTTGTGCCAACCATTTGCCGGATTGTTGTATGCGCTGTCAATAGAAGCGTGCCTATCTGAAATCAAACAAAGGTTAGGCTGTGGAGCAACTCTAGCTCGGAGATTCTTCAGAAAGAAACTCCAAGCAGCAGCTGTTTCTCCTTCTACCAGAGCAAAGGCTATTGGAAAAATGTAGCTGTTTCCATCCTGCGCGACCGCCATCAGCAAAGTTCCCTTGTATTTCCCATACAGCCATGTTCCATCAATTTGAATAATCGGCTTGCAAAAACCAAAACCGATGATGCATGGTCGAAACGCCCAGAACAGTCTATGGAAGATTCCATTACCTTCGAGAGGGGTTCCGTCTTGGGACTGTGCCGGCAGTGTCTCCAAAATAGTAACAGTCCCAGGTGAATACAATTGCAGTGCAGCCAGGTAGCGAGGAAGTTGTTGGTATGATTCCTCCCAATTGCCGTAGACTTTTTCAATTGCTTTCTGCTTAGCTAACCAAGCCTTTCTGTACGAAGGTCTGTATTTGAACACAGAAACGCAATGAGAAATTATTGTCTTCACCTTCAGTGATGGGTCAGTTTCGACAAGAGGAATGATGGTATGACATATCATGTCATGACTGAGTTTTCGATGATCTTGCGCCATATTAGTGGTGACGCAGGTGTGGCCTTGAGATATCGAACGTATCACCCAGGCATTAAATTTCTTTCTGAATGATGCCTTCAGCATGTATCCACACTCCGGGTTTTTACACACAATAGTCACTCTCTCTGGATTTGAGCGATCAGCTTTAAAATCAACACAATTTGCTAAGTGCCAATTGTCGCACGCTCGCGAAAATGAACAGAGTCGCCACCAATATATTTATCCCAAAGAGGGAAAGGAATATCAGGAAACCTAAGGTGAAGGAACAGGGTCTTGCGACCAGAGAATCAAGGTACGGGAGTCGGTTACGCAAGGGGAAGGTACTAGCACCCCTCACGCCCATCGTACTCGATGGTATCCACCTATGTTTGTTTCTATCTAAAGGGTGTGTAAATCTAAAGCTTAATTACTAAGAGAATGCATGCAAATGAATAAAAAGAAACACGGGGAAAATAAGATTTATAAATAGTTGTGCTCGCTTAGGCCCCGCGACCCAATGCCTACGTATCCTTTTCAGGAATCAGAGCGCCGTAGTTCGGCTCTTTAGTTTTTGTTTGTTTTTGTGTTTTTTAGTTGAACAGTTACATTCGCACTCCGCTGCTCGACCTCTAGAGTCTTAAGCTGGGAATGGAGCGGAAATAACATGTCCGATTAAGGGAAGAATGCCCTGAAGGCAAGAGAAAGAAGAGAGATGATTGGTTTGTGTCTTTTAGGTGTAATTTCATGATGGACGAAAACCCACTACAAGGCTTCGCATCACTTCCTTACTTTGTTTAGGTCTGAGCCTTTATTAGATATTTTGAAATGTTTTTGGTTGGGTGTCTTTTAAGGGAAATTAATTTGTGACTTGAATCATGCCATAAAAAAAGAGTTTTTTTGAATATTTAGAGAATGCACATCGAGGCCTACGCCACAATCGTTTCTCTAAATGAAATACAGTTTTTTGAATAATTAGAGAATGCACATCGAGGCCTACGCCACAATCGTTTCTCTAAATGAAATACAATTTTTGAATATTTAGAGAATGCACATCGAGGCCTACGCCACAATCGTTTCTCTAAATAACGGTTAAGAAATACACCGAGGCCTACGCCTCAATCATTTCTCTTCCGCTAAGTGGGAAAGAACATACATCGGGGCCTACGCCCCAATCATTTCTTTCACACTAAAAAAAGGCATTTAGCATGATTCGCGTCATCCTCTATTAATGTTTTAAAGTTGAAAAGAAAAAGGGGAGAAAACTAGCCTAAAATGAATAACTAGCCTAAGTGTCAAGATGGGAATTTCTAGATCCTAATGTTATCATGGTTTCTACCTAAGGTTAGGAATTAAAGAGACATGAAAATAAAGTCACAATAGAAGCAAAATTGAGAGTGGCGCAATGGTACAAAGTCACACACAAGCATGAATTAACAAGCCAAAAAAAATATAGTACAAAAGCGGCCTAAAAATACTACTATTTTTTTGATTATTTTTTATGTCAAAAATATGTATTAAAGTCTAAAATGGATATGAGCAAAATAGCATTTTACTTACTCAAAGAAATGGTAAAAAATCTAATTAGAACCTAAAATATACTTATGGAACAGGGGGTGAGCAGTGAATTATGGTGGTGCAGGTAGCAGGGCGCTGGGAACAAGGATTTGGCCCAAGATATTAGTTCTTTGATCCAAAAAGTGCCTGGGCCTTCAGAGGGTGCGGATAATAGTAACTCGGCCCAGTATGTATTGATCTAGTTCAGATTTTCTCTTGCATGCCGAAAATGATTCAATGGGCCATAGGGGGAGTTATCAATTCGGGTCCAGGGATCCACTAATGATTTTAATTCAAATGTAATAATCAGACTTTAATTCAATTAATGTCAATTGACTGAAATTAAACCTTATATTCTATTCCAATTATATCAATTAATCAGATTAATGACATTAATTAATAATAATAACAATGAAATAAAAAAAGGGATTAGGGTTAAATTATTTGTGACCTCTGAGCTCTCAACCAAGTCTTCTTCTTCTCTCTCTACCTCACGAACTCGCGCCGCAAAACGGCGGAGGACTTCGTTTTCTCTGACCGGTTCTGCAAATCGCCGCCGTAATCACTCTCGTCTCCAAATATCCCTCTCGTCGCCTCAAACTCTCTCATGACCGACGGTGTGATGCGGTAGGGAGACACATCTTCTCCGATCTCGATCTCTCGAACCTTAGCTTTCAATCTCTTTCACCTTCTCCGATTCACCTCTGGTTCTCGCGTGATATTGAGTTTTTTTTTCCGATTCAGTGATGATAGCGAGGTGTGGCTGTTGTGTTTGAAGAATGATCGATGATGAAGGTTGAAATGAGATTGAAGGGGTTTCTTGATTCTGAACTTTTGTTACGATTTTCTGCAGGTTATCAATGGAGAGTGGAGACGGATGAATCGATGATGATGATGATATTGAAGCGCCGAGTGGAAGGTTGATTGTTTTCTGCTGAATTTTTGTTATAGGTTGAAGAAGAGTTGGTGAGATGAAGAGCTTCAAGTTTCTTTATGATGCAGAGTTTGTGAATTTCTTGCAGATTTCTGAAGGTTGAGGGATATGTGAGGAAGATGATTGATGATGAATGGAGGTTGAGTTGAGAATTGGTGAAGGTTGGAGCTCGGTTCAGAGGTGAAGAAGATGAAGAGAGAAAGATGAATGGTTTGGTGAAAAGGAAGAGGTGTGAGGAGTGATGAATTGAATTGTGGAAAATGGTGGAGAAGTGGAGTGAAGGGTCGAGAATGAAGGGAGAGAATTGAAGATGAAGTTGATTGTGGGGAGAAAATGGTGGAGAGCCTGAACAGAGTGGTGGCTGAAGATTATATAGAGGTTGGTTCTACTCTGTTTCTTCTCTGAATTTCTGTTACCATTCAGTTAGGTGGTTAGAGTTTTGTAACTGTTTTTGTTGGAGGTTATAAGTTAGTTATGAAGCTGTTATAGGGTTGTTACAATCAGTTATGTGAAAGATAAAAAAAACAGTTATGACAGTTAGGAGTTGGAAGTTCTGTTAGGGAAATCTGTTGGAGGTTATGAATTGGCTAGTGAATGGTTTTGGTTTAAAAATGTATGGTCAGAATGTAGTTTGATTGCTGTTAGTTAAAAGGGAAATTCTGTTGGGGTAGTTATGGTTAGTTAGGAAACAGTTGGGAATTGATACTGTTGGTTAGAAAAAGAATTGAAATTGGTTTAGGGAATGTTAAAATCTGTTAAGATTGAATCAGAATGTGTGGTTAATATATGTCGAACTGTGAGAATTGATGGCTGGTTGGTAGTGTGGACAGATTTCATTCGGTTTCTTTTTTGCAGGGTATATGGTATGGTTGATACTGTTAGTTGCTGGAAGGTGTATGTTGTAGCAGGTCTGATGCAAGTCCTGGCAGATGCGAAATGGAGGTACATGGTGATGAGTGAAAGGCTTTGAAGAGATTCACTCATTGGATGCAAGGTGGAATGATTCAAAGACTTGGAGAAAAATAGGTCTAGGACATATATACAATCTTGTAATGTAATAAAAGGATATTTGTACTTGTATACATTTTTTTTCTTTGCAAGTGAACTTGAATAATATCAGCCTTGTATGGACCGGATAAACTCAAAAATGTGAATGATGTAAGGTTGGACTTTGAATGGTAATGGATTTATATATGAATATGTGTCGTGGTGACATTTGGTAATTGAACTTGTATATCTTGTGTAATTATTTTCTTTTGTAATGGGAACTATATAATAAGTCAATCACCAAAAATGACAAAAATAATGATAGTTGGCCAACTAAAAGTCAACCTCCCAAAGTTGATCCCTTGACTAGAAGTCAACTGATACGAACATTTTCAATTCTTTTTGATGGTGACTTAATAATAAGGAACCCAATTTTTGACCTCGTGTAGGGAAATAAACCCTAATCCTTGTTCCTGATGAGATTGGATGAAGAATACCCATGAAGCTTGATTAATTTCACGGTCTAATTACTCAAAGAGGAACCAAATAAATCATGCTCGAATGAAGTAGAAATCTCACTTTCCTTGATCCTTGATCCCAAGCCATGTTTATTAATTAGTGATGCATGATGTGAGATGACCTAATATGCGAATTTATAAAGCAATAAGCCATATAGAAATAAAAATAGATGTGCAAATTTTAGGGTGCAACAGCTGCCCCTATTTAATCGTCTTAAACCTGAAAGTGAGATTGGCGCTAGCCTTTCGAGCATTCGAGGTAGAAGAAGATTAAATACCGAGTGAACCTGAAAATTTGCCTGATGAGAGATAGGATCCACTGGGGAAAAGATGGTGTCAACTCCACTGAGGAATAATGTATCAATTCTGGATCGATCAAATTAACTCTGGATTAGAAATGAAATACATATCAACTCTGGGTTGAAAAAGACAAGTGGGTCAACTCTAGGTTGAAGAATAAAGGAAAGTCAACTCTGGGTTGAATAAGAGGTAAACATCAATTCTGGATTGAGAATGAAAAAGGAAATCAATATTAATGGGATGAGATATAGGCATCAACTCCGGGTTGAGCAAGGGTATCAACTCTGGGTTGAAGAAGAAAAGGAAGTCAACTCTGGGTTGAGAAAGAAAGAAGATCAACTCTGGGTTGAGAGAAAGAAAGAAGATCAACTCTGGGTTGAGAGAAAGTAATTCAACTCTGGGTTGAAAGAGGGAAGATAGACAATTAGGAGTAACCGTCAACTCTGGGTTGAGTGGGAAAAGGAAGCAATGAGAAATATCCGTCAACTCTGGGTGAGAGGGAAGAGGAAGGGATCAACTCTAGGTTGAACAAAAGATAACCGTCAACTCTGGGTTGAGTGGGAAAAGACAAAAGATAACCGTCAACTCTGGGTTGAGAAAGAGAGTAAGAACATTAACTCTGGGTTGAGAGAAGGTAATTCAACTCTGGGTTGAAAGAGGAAAGATGACCAATTAGGAATAACCGTCAACTCTGGGTTGAGTGAGTACAGACAAAAGATGACCGTCAACTCTGGGTTGAGTGAGAAAGGAGAAAAGAATAATCGTCAACTCTGGGTTGAGTGGGAAAGAGAAGGACCAACTTTGGGTTGAATAAATGATAACCGTCAACTCTGGGTTGAGTGGGAAAAGGAAATGATCAACTCTGGGTTGAATAAAAGATAACCGTCAACTCTGGGTTGAGTGGGAAGAGGAGAAATCAATTCTGGATTGAACAAACGATAACCGTCAACTCTAGGTTGAGTGGGAAAATGAACGGATCAACTCTGGGTTGAATAAAAGATAACCGTCAACTCTGGGTTGAGTGGGAAGGAGAAATCAATTCGGGATTGAACAAAGGATAACCGTCAACTCTGGGTTGAGTGGGAAAGGACAAAAGATAACCGTCAACTCTGGGTTTAGTGGGAAAGAGGAATAATCAATTCTGGATTGAATAAGGGATAACCATCAACTCTGGGTTGAGAGAGAAATTAATTCTGGATTGAATAAGGGATAACCATCAACTCTGGGTTGAGAGGGGAAAAGGATAAAGAATAACCATCAACTCTGGGTTGAGTGGGAAGAGACAAGGATCAACTCTGGGTTGAATAAAAGATAACCGTCAACTCTGGGTTGAGCGGGAAAAGAAAAGAGACAACCGTCAACTCTGGGTTGAGTGGGAGGAGATAATTAACTTGGTTAAAAGATGGAGGGAAAGTCAACTCTGGGTTGAACTTAAAAACATCAACTCTGGGTTGAAGAAAAATGACCATGATTGGCTTTGGGAGATGACACCACAATGGTAACTCTGAGTGATCCAGTGGAATATCGATTGATTGCTTGTAGGGACCTCACCTGATGAGTAACTTGGCTTATGCTTCATATGCAAATGTTTGGTTTATTTTATGTACTTCTGGAGATGCAATGCTATGGATTCTATATGCAATGTACTGATTGATTGTTCAGGGTTCATGCTTTGTGTGGAATAGATTAGGTGGAGTTCTGAAACTCTGCTTGAGAATCAAGGTGGGATGGATGCCCCTGATTTGTTGATGATTGGATCATGCGGGAGAAATGTCAATGAGAATGCAATGATATGCATGATGTATGTATGACTATGGATGGAATGATTGTCTCCAAGATACAAGGAGTGGATGGAGGAATCCTTGCAGGAAGGTTGTTGCTTGAAGGATAGCCCTTGTGAAGGTGAGGTGTTTGGCTTGACTCCTCGACACTTGTCTCGATATCTGACACTTGATTGAAGATGAAGAGATGAATTGTTACTAGCTTGCCCCAGCTTGTATGATCTCTTGAGATAGAACTTTGATAATGCTTGAATCATGGAGATTTGCGATGGACTGCCCCAGTGTCGATCATGGAATGGATGCCCCATATTGAAAGGAACTCTTCCACCAAATGGATGTTTAAGATATTTGCTCGGTGGATGACCAGCCTTTGCCTTTGTAAGATTATTCGATGGAATTTCAATGTTGAACTATCCTTGGTATCAAGTACTTACTTTCAAGTTAGAGACAATTCTGTTTTGAAAAGGATAATGAGAATGCAATGCACATGTTAATCTCAAAGAAAAGTTTTATTTGTCAAAATGTTGTACTGATACGAACACAAATGACACAGCAACATTAGGAGTCAGTTTGACATGATTTTACAGTTTGTATGCTTTCGGAACGAACCCTGCTTCAATTAGGACTTTTGAGGGTTGTAACGTGGCCGGGTTCACGGTTTGAGAAACAAAGGATAAAGGCTCAAGTTCTACTTAACCCACCCCTTCTTCGTGATGTTCTCTAGTCCTACGTTCAGCTAGTTCGACACGAGTATTCACTTTTCAGGAAGGATTGTGATGGATGAGGATCCTTTATGGCTTTGGCGGAGGTGGCAGCCACCCTTTGATTCTTTTGTTGATGGTCACAACAACTTGTCCCTTGGAGGATTTTTCTTTTGCTTTGTTTTTTTACTTTCCCTAACTTTTGCCTGGACAAAGAGTTTCTTTTGAATTTGGTTTTCGTTGTCCAGCGGGATATGCCCTAATTTTGCCTAAGTCATTTGCTTCAAAGCTCTTCCTTTCTTCTTCTTTTTTCTTTTTGACTTAGCGGGCTTTTGTTTCTTTCTTTTTTTTTTATCATGGTTCATAACTTTCTTTTCATTCTTTTTGTCTCGTTCGGGAACAAGTTGTATGAATTTTGTGAATGACTTGAAGAAAAGGTTGTGACTGCCTTCTTCTTAGTGAATGAGAGACATCCATTGTGGATAGTGCTCTTCTTCTTTTGTTGTGAGAGATGGAATATGGTGGATCCTCGGATGGAATACCTACAAGTTGAGCGCTCAGTCGCACTAGCTGAAGACTACCCTGCCCCTGGTTAAAATTGAGGGTTTTGTAGTTTTTTGAAAAGAAACTACTACTCCTTAGGCTCAAAGGGGTTGACGAAGGTTTCACTCCCTTATAACTCCGGTGTTTAGGAATTGAAACAATGCCTGTACATCGTCAGCAGGACCTTTGTTCCAAAAGCATACAGTTAGTAGTTCATGTATTATTTTTTTTTATTCTTCATCATTCTCCTTTTTTGTTTGCTTAAGAAAAATGAGTGAAGTATCAATGAACATAATGACAAGATGAAATGATTTGAGAAAAACATGTATATTACATTATTTTTATTTATTCAAACAGAATGAATTTCTTACAATGAGAAGTACTTGATAACAACAAAAGTAATACAATTGAAAATACTAAAGAAATCTATATAATGGCAAGCTTGGCCTTATTCTGATGCAAATGAAATGTTCTCTGACAAACACAAAGTTTTTTAGGCTCCTTTGGTGGAAGGTACCCTCACGAGGAGGCGCGGGGTCCTTAGATAGTAGCTTGATTTTTTTTATAATTCCCCATGATTCTTTGTCGGTGAGCTCTTGTCAGATATCGGTGTGGAGGAATTGTCTTGTCTGATCTGATGGAGAGGAAGAATGTAGGAGTCTTGGTAACCATGGATGCATATGCAAGAATGCAAAAATGTTAATGATGATGCAAATGCAGTAGGAATCAAGATCAAGGATCAAGGCTTCTTGTGATAATAACTTCTCATGGTCAATAAGATATGGTCGAATCCTCCAGATTCAGAGGTTCGACGTTGCTTTCTGGATAAACAGCTTGTGCATAAGTCAAAGATGGTCGAACCCTCCAGATTCAGAGGTTCGATGTTGATTCTGATAGATAGCTTTTGCATAAGTCATATAAGGTCAAACCTCCATATTCAGAGGTTCGACGTTGATTCTGATAGATAACTGATGTAGAACTTCTGTATAAGTCAAATGTCCCAGGATCAAAGGTTCGACGCCTTTTTGAATGCCAGGAAAACCAATAGTCACCAACATAACATGTACCTGCATCTGTATAGAGTATGATTCCCTCCCCACTCACAGGTGTAGTCTAGGTCAGGGTAAGGTCATGAAACGCAGTATACGGTCCGCCCGAAGGTAAGCATCGTCACAGCGCGGATGCGGGTGACGATAATACCTCCGTTTGAAACCACTACTCTGCTCGTAGTCACATAATCCATCCCGAGACGTACACCTCGAGATAAACTATGCTCCCACTCTATCCTAGGGTACCTAGAGTGCACTCATAGCCTGGGTATTGGGCCTTTTACCACATAGAACATCCCACCCAACCTGCAAACAGAGAAAATATGTGGTCCCCACGGGGACCCATAATATAGTCCAGATGCATGCGGAAAGTAAATATGATATGCAAATAGAAATAAACATGATATGTACACATATATATACAGGATGTAAACATATAAACAAATAAAGAAAAACACCCAAAGAAAAGAAACAAACAAAGGCTAGGATCGACTCGCTAAGAATGGACCAGCACAGGTCTATCACGTCCCCAGCAGAGTCGCCAGCTGTCGCACGCTCGCGAAAATGAACAGAGTCGCCACCAATATATTTATCCCAAAGAGGGAAAGGAATATCAGGAAACCTAAGGTGAAGGAACAGGGTCTTGCGACCAGAGAATCAAGGTACGGGAGTCGGTTACGCAAGGGGAAGGTACTAGCACCCCTCACGCCCATCGTACTCGATGGTATCCACCTATGTTTGTTTCTATCTAAAGGGTGTGTAAATCTAAAGCTTAATTACTAAGAGAATGCATGCAAATGAATAAAAAGAAACACGGGGAAAATAAGATTTATAAATAGTTGTGCTCGCTTAGGCCCCGCGACCCAATGCCTACGTATCCTTTTCAGGAATCAGAGCGCCGTAGTTCGGCTCTTTAGTTTTTGTTTGTTTTTGTGTTTTTTAGTTGAACAGTTACATTCGCACTCCGCTGCTCGACCTCTAGAGTCTTAAGCTGGGAATGGAGCGGAAATAACATGTCCGATTAAGGGAAGAATGCCCTGAAGGCAAGAGAAAGAAGAGAGATGATTGGTTTGTGTCTTTTAGGTGTAATTTCATGATGGACGAAAACCCACTACAAGGCTTCACATCACTTCCTTACTTTGTTTAGGTTTGAGCCTTTATTAGATATTTTGAAATGTTTTTGGTTGGGTGTCTTTTAAGGGAAATTAATTTGTGACTTGAATCATGCCATAAAAAAAGAGTTTTTTTGAATATTTAGAGAATGCACATCGAGGCCTACGCCACAATCGTTTCTCTAAATGAAATACAGTTTTTTGAATAATTAGAGAATGCACATCGAGGCCTACGCCACAATCGTTTCTCTAAATGAAATACAATTTTTGAATATTTAGAGAATGCACATCGAGGCCTACGCCACAATCGTTTCTCTAAATAACGGTTAAGAAATACACCGAGGCCTACGCCTCAATCATTTCTCTTCCGCTAAGTGGGAAAGAACATACATCGGGGCCTACGCCCCAATCATTTCTTTCACACTAAAAAAGGCATTTAGCATGATTCGCGTCATCCTCTATTAATGTTTTAAAGTTGAAAAGAAAAAGGGGAGAAAACTAGCCTAAAATGAATAACTAGCCTAAGTGTCAAGATGGGAATTTCTAGATCCTAATGTTATCATGGTTTCTACCTAAGGTTAGGAATTAAAGAGACATGAAAATAAAGTCACAATAGAAGCAAAATTGAGGGTGGCGCAATGGTACAAAGTCACACACAAGCATGAATTAACAAGCCAAAAAAAATATAGTACAAAAGCGGCCTAAAAATACTACTATTTTTTTGATTATTTTTTATGTCAAAAATATGTATTAAAGTCTAAAATGGATATGAGCAAAATAGCATTTTACTTACTCAAAGAAATGGTAAAAAATCTAATTAGAACCTAAAATATACTAATGGAACAGGGGGTGAGCAGTGACTTATGGTGGTGCAGGTAGCAGGGCGCTGGGAACAGGGATTTGGCCCAAGATATTAGTTCTTTGATCCAAAAAGTGCCTGGGCCTTCAGAGGGTGCGGATAATAGTAACTCGGCCCAGTATGTATTGATCTAGTTCAGATTTTCTCTTGCATGCCGAAAATGATTCAATGGGCCATAGGGGGAGTTATCAATTCGGTTCCAGGGATCCACTAATGATTTTAATTCAAATGTAATAATCAGACTTTAATTCAATTAATGTCAATTGACTGAAATTAAACCTTATATTCTATTCCAATTATATCAATTAATCAGATTAATGACATTAATTAATAATAATAACAATGAAATAAAAAAAGGGATTAGGGTTAAATTATTTGTGACCTCTGAGCTCTCAACCAAGTCTTCTTCTTCTCTCTCTACCTCACGAACTCGCGCCGCAAAACGGCGGAGGACTTCGTTTTCTCTGACCGGTTCTGCAAATCGCCGCCGTAATCACTCTCGTCTCCAAATATCCCTCTCGTCGCCTCAGACTCTCTCATGACCGACGGTGTGATGCGGTAGGGAGACACATCTTCTCCGATCTCGATCTCTCAAACCTTAGCTTTCAATCTCTTTCACCTTCTCCGATTCACCTCTGGTTCTCGCGTGATATTGAGTTTTTTTTCCGATTCAGTGCTGATAGCGAGGTGTGGCTGTTGTGTTTGAAGAATGATCGATGATGAAGGTTGAAATGAGATTGAAGGGGTTTCTTGATTCTGAACTTTTGTTACGATTTTCTGCAGGTTATCAATGGAGAGTGGAGACGGATGAATCGATGATGATGATGATATTGAAGCGCCGAGTGGAAGGTTGATTGTTTTCTGCTGAATTTTTGTTATAGGTTGAAGAAGAGTTGGTGAGATGAAGAGCTTCAAGTTTCTTTATGATGCAGAGTTTGTGAATTTCTTGCAGATTTCTGAAGGTTGAGGGATATGTGAGGAAGATGATTGATGATGAATGGAGGTTGAGTTGAGAATTGGTGAAGGTTGGAGCTCGGTTCAGAGGTGAAGAAGATGAAGAGAGAAAGATGAATGGTTTGGTGAAAAGGAAGAGGTGTGAGGAGTGATGAATTGAATTGTGGAAAATGGTGGAGAAGTGGAGTGAAGGGTCGAGAATGAAGGGAGAGAATTGAAGATGAAGTTGATTGTGGGGAGAAAATGGTGGAGAGCCTGAACAGAGTGGTGGCTGAAGATTATATAGAGGTTGGTTCTACTCTGTTTCTTCTCTGAATTTCTGTTACCATTTGTTACCATTCAGTTAGGTGGTTAGAGTTTTGTAACTATTTTTGTTGGAGGTTATAAGTTAGTTATGAAGCTGTTATAGGGTTGTTACAATCAGTTATGTGAAAGATAAAAAAAACAGTTATGACAGTTAGGAGTTGGAAGTTCTGTTAGGGAAATCTGTTGGAGGTTATGAATTGGCTAGTGAATGGTTTTGGTTTAAAAATGTATGGTCAGAATGTAGTTTGATTGCTGTTAGTTAAAAGGGAAATTCTGTTGGGGTAGTTATGGTTAGTTAGGAAACAGTTGGGAATTGATACTGTTGGTTAGAAAAAGAATTGAAATTGGTTTAGGGAATGTTAAAATCTGTTAAGATTGAATCAGAATGTGTGGTTAATATATGTCGAACTGTGAGAATTGATGGCTGGTTGGTAGTGTGGACAGATTTCATTCGGTTTCTTTTTTGCAGGGTATATGGTATGGTTGATACTGTTAGTTGCTGGAAGGTGTATGTTGTAGCAGGTCTGATGCAAGTCCTGGCAGATGCGAAATGGAGGTACATGGTGATGAGTGAAAGGCTTTGAAGAGATTCACTCATTGGATGCAAGGTGGAATGATTCAAAGACTTGGAGAAAAATAGGTCTAGGACATAGATACAATCTTGTAATGTAATAAAAGGATATTTGTACTTGTATACATTTTTTTTTCTTTGCAAGTGAACTTGAATAATATCAGCCTTGTATGGACCGGATAAACTCAAAAATGTGAATGATGTAAGGTTGGACTTTGAATGGTAATGGATTTATATATGAATATGTGTCGTGGTGACATTTGGTAATTGAACTTGTATATCTTGTGTAATTATTTTCTTTTGTAATGGGAACTATATAATAAGTCAATCACCAAAAATGACAAAAATAATGATAGTTGGCCAACTAAAAGTCAACCTCCCAAAGTTGATCCCTTGACTAGAAGTCAACTGATACGAACATTTTCAATTCTTTTTGATGGTGACTTAATAATAAGGAACCCAATTTTTGACCTCGTGTAGGGAAATAAACCCTAATCCTTGTTCCTGATGAGATTGGATGAAGAATACCCATGAAGCTTGATTAATTTCACGGTCTAATTACTCAAAGAGGAACCAAATAAATCATGCTCGAATGAAGTAGAAATCTCACTTTCCTTGATCCTTGATCCCAAGCCATGTTTATTAATTAGTGATGCATGATGTGAGATGACCTAATATGCGAATTTATAAAGCAATAAGCCATATAGAAATAAAAATAGATGGGCAAATTTTGGGGTGCAACACCAATTTTTTATAGCCAACATACAATCATCCTTCGAACGAAACGTGTCACCCTCTTTTAACTCCTCGTTTGACCGCATATATGGATTGTAGAACATATCGGACGATGGCTCGTCCTCTCCCAAATTAAGTGTTGTGAAATGTGCTGGAGGTGAGTATGCATGTGTATCTGGTACTGGATCCGGTACTGGAACTTGTTCGTCATCTTCAGAGTCACGATTCACCAACTCGTCAACAACATCTTCTATTTCAGTTTCTTCGTCCATGGCATGTTCGGGCTGTTGTTCGTCGTCAACAACAGGATCAATAACCTGTGACTGAGTCATTTGTGAAGGAACAATTTGTTCGACCACTATGTACAGTTCCAGATAATCGTAACCAAAATACTCATGGGTAAGGAACATGTTTTGAACCTCTATGTCAGTCGTTATCTGTGATTGATAAAACTTGACCGAGTTGTTAGGTTCAACTAGGGGTTGTTGGTAAAATATTTGCGAGACTGGTTCTCTTATTTTGGATTCGATTTTCCTTTTTAGATAAGAAAAGTCCGCCTGTCTATTTAGAGCAAAACGTGTTGAGTTGGTGTTTCTAAAAATAAAACCGTTTGTGTCGCACTGGTAAGTCTCACCATTCATATGAACACGAACTTTGTATTGTGAGGTGGATGCCATAATTTTGATATGTGTTTGTGAGAAATAGGAGGGATGAATGTTTGTGAAGTTTAGGTATGAAAGAAGAAATGTTTGTGAAATTTAGGTGTGAAAGAAAAAATGTGAAGTTTAGTTCTTATAATAGATGCACCACATCTTACACAATACTAATGCATGCAAGAATACATGCAATAATTCTGTGACAAGATTCAAACATGACAAGACTAAACCATGCCAAAATGGAATCTCTTACACACACCTTACACAATACTAATGCATGCAAGAATACATGCAATAATTCTGCACAAGATTCAAACATGACAAGACTAAACCATGCCACAATGGAATCTCGTCCCCACCTCTTACACAATACTAATGCATGCAAGAATACATGCAATAATTCTGCACAAGATTCAAACATGACAAGACTAAACCATGCCACAATGGAATCTCTTACACACACCTTACACAATACTAATACATGCAAGAATACATGCAATAATTCTGCACAAGATTCAAACATGACAAGACTAAACCATGCCACAATGGAATCTCGTCCCCACCTCTTACGCAATACTAATGCATGCAAGAATACATGCAATAATTCTGCATAAGATTCAAACATGACAAGACTAAACCATGCCAAAATGGAATCTCTTACACACACCTTACACAAGACTAATGCATTGATTTTAAAACATGCAATGAGAAAGTCTGAAACATTTAAATGTGACAAGACTAATGCATGCAGGCTAGGGAATCTCGTCCCCACCTATACAATTATGGCAGTCGCCAACGGGGGTGGCGACGACATTGATTTTTAAGAGTTGTCGCCAACGGGGGTGGCGACGACATTGATTTTTAAGAGTTGTACGCAACAATAATTTTTTAAGTCTGTACGCAACAATACTTTTTTTATATCCACTAATATTATAAAATAGGGGCTCCTATGGTTGAGTTTACACACAGATACACAAACTCCAAATACCAAACAATCACACAAACACAACCATGCCTCGCCGGACAACCATTAGGCCAGACGGATGTCACAGGACAACAGAGCTGCCGCCCCGGAGATCAACATGGCGTGCCGAACCTGAACCGGAGTATCACAGAAGGAACGGTCATGTCATATTCTCACCTGTCAAACCTCCCATGCCGGTTATGTTTTGGAATATCTCTTCCGTCGAGCAACTCAAGAGGAGTCTCATGTCTTTTTTGGAGGGGGAGTACGAAGCCGGCGAACAGATAAGAAGCATCAAGAGGCTTAAAACAAGGGCCGATGCTGTGACTGGAGCAACGATAAGTGTCTGGGAGAAGGTGGAATACGACATTGATGCCATTCAAATGATGCATGGACCCAATGACATTGTTTTAACCGTAGTAATTTCTTAGATGTTTTATTTTTTTTGGAATGATTTAATGTTTTCCATGTATTAATATTTTGCATGACCTTTTATTGTATCTTTTAATTAATGAATGAATTAATGTTTTCCATGACATCTGCGTTATTTTAATATATATATATATATATATATATATATATATATATATATATATATATATATATATATATATGTAGTTTAAATATGTTAAAATAAAAACAATTAAAAAAAAACAAATATACATGCATGCAAGAGTACACACAATACAAAGTCTGAAAAGCAAATAACCATGACAAGAATACATGCATGCCACATTGGAATCTCTTACACACCTATGCTATTAAGGAATCTCGTCCCCACAATGGAGTACACCAAGAATACATGCATGCCACAATGGAATCTCTTACACACCTAGTGCATGCAAGAAGACACGTTATACATAGTCTGAAACATTTAAATGTGACAAGACTAATGCATGCAGGCTAGGGAATCTCTTACACACCTATGCAATAAATGCATCTCGTCCCCACATTTTACACCAGCATGCATGCAACAATACAAAGTCTGAAACATTTAAGTGTGACAAGACTAATGCATGCAGGCAGTCGCCAGAGGGGGTGGCGACAACATTGATTTTTTATAGTTGTCGCCAACGGGGGGTGGCGACAACATTGATTTTTAAGAGTTTTCGCCAAAGGGGGGTGGCGACAACATTGATTTTTAAGAGTTGTCGTCACCGGGGGTGGCGACTTGCTTCGTGTTAAGTGTTCAACCGTTGCATGCACTTGTCTTCTCACAATTAATTGTGGTAGACTTTTATTTCACCAAACACATTTAATTGTGTTTTGTTTTGGCTATAAATAGGTCCCCATACTTGTTCATTTTCTTCATCACCAAAGAACTATCATCAAACTTACTTTCATCAGAACAACTAGTTTTCATCATCAACAAAAATGTCTCTCCTAACAATGGGTGAAGAGCATCGAGGAACCATTGCAAACATCGCCGATTATGTAAGTTTGAGTAAATTCAATTTATTTATGTTCTAAACACTTAAATTTTCTAATAATATTTACTAATTTCAAACATTCAAATACTTATGGTTCATCATTTTTTTAATAGGATTTCACGAGATTTAGAACCCGTGCGGGATCGATAAGTCCACCTGACCCTTGGATTGTGCCTTATCTTGAGCGTGCGGGGTTTGGGAAGGTAATTAATTTAATAAGCACCTCAATCGATATGAAATTTATATTAGCATTGTGTGAGCGTTGGAGGCCTGAGACCCATACTTTTCACCTTCCAATCGGTGAATGTACCGTCACTCTAGAGGACGTCTACATGTTATTGGGTCTCAACACAAATGGAAAAGCTGTGTTTGGAAATGTCCAACAACCAAACGCTCTATGTGTAGAATTGTTGGGTGTTGATTTAATAGAGGGTGAGGGGCGACAAAGAGGTAGGGGCCAAGGTATAAAGCTTTCTGGCCTTCAACTAGCTTATCAAGGCCTGGTGTTGAATCGAGACTCTAGCGAGGAAAGTAAACTATTTAAAACTAGAATGTATATTATGTTGTTATTTGGTAGGTTTCTATTTCCCGAAGGCACGGGGAATAGTGTTAATTTTATGTACTTGTGTCTACTTGAGGACATCGATGCAATTAAGACGTATAGTTGGGGTTCGACGGTGTTGGCGTACCTATATAGCTCTTTGTGCAAATGTGCAAAAAAGGATAGCTGCACATTTAGTGGATGTGCATTCTTGCTACAAACATGGGGATGGTGGAGAATGCCGGTATTAGCCCCAGCAAATCCGCACATTTACGTCTTCCCTTATGCGTCAAGGTAACTTAATGATCTTATTTTAATTACTTCATTTTTTTCCATTATTAATTGTAACTATATTGATTTTTATTTTTGAATGTGTTTAGGTTTAATGCCCTCGGGATGGACTACACCAAAACGCCAGTAAACAAAATCATTTTTACCGCCAACTATTGGATCGATTAAGACCCCAAGATGTAACACCACTAAATATTTCCATCTTCTAAATATATTTGTAAAATTAACTATTTTATATAATTTGAAATTAATATTTTTTGTTGTTGCAGTTTCTTTGGAGACCTTACTTGGGTTTGGACCACGTACCCGACCGTAAAGAGGCAGCTGTTTGGACGGCAAAAACACCCATCATAAGGTTCACCACTGTGGAGATGCACCCAAGTGACCGTGTGAAGCTCCAATTCGGCATGCATCAAGGTATCCCTGACCCCCCTGAGCCTGACTCTTTGGGACGTTGGCATCTGGCGAAGGTTAGCGAACAGTGGTACGTAGAACATTGGCAGACGTTTGCTAGAGATCAACGTAAAATATGGGCTAAACGTTCCAACACTGTTTTACAATTTCCTGTGGCGTCGGAAGAAATGAAACCAACGCCTGAATATGTAAACTGGTACAGATCGGTCACAAATCCCGAAATGTTTGTGTCTGTCCCTTTCTATTTAGCTGACCCGCGAGAACAACAACCATATTTTGGAGGCCAACAACAACAACCACCTATTTACCAACAACAACAACGACAACAAAATTACCATCAAGAACAACCACCACCGTCTTTCCAACATCATCAACCACCACCAAATTACCAACAACAACATTACCCACCACAACAACAACCACCACAACAACAACAAAATTACCACCACCAATCAATCCACCAACAAACGCCTTTTTACCAACAAGAACAACAACAATCCCAACAATACCATGTCGGTAGCTCTTCCAGATCACAATTCCTAGACCTCAATGTGGGGGGTTCTTCCACATCACCACCACTAACCCCCGACATGGGCATAGAAGAAGAATACCCGCCTTACAACACATTCGACCAACCAACATCACAATACCCCAGCCAACCATCTAACTTCAATACACCACCACAACCAATCTATTTTAACCAAACCGAATCCACCACCAACTTCCAAAATCCAAACCTCCAGGCCGCACCCACAAGAAGAAATTTCAACCCACCTAGACAAAGCTTTGACGGGCATGCGGGCACCCGCCTTTCCTATAGCGGGAATACTAGAGGTCAAGGACGGCTCACAGATTTTGTAGACCCGGAATACATTGAGGGGCCGTCGACTTAAACACAAGAGGAACCAAATAGAGGGGGGCGTCGCAGGAATAGGGGAGCACTACCGACTCGTGACCCTTCTACACGACCTATTAGACATCCTGAATGCGGATCGTACCATGGTCCACGTGGCGCTCAATAATTAGGAATTTAATGTATTTTGTGTTGTTTTTCATTTTAATGTATTGTGTGTTGTTTTCCATTTTAATGTATTTTGTATTTTGGTAATGTTTAATTTATTGCTATTATTTTTCCAACTTACAAAAAATAAAAAAACAACTAAAAAAATAGTATAAAAAAATTGGAAAAAAAAAGAAAAAAAAATAGCCCAGAAAAAAAATAACAAAAAAAAATGAAAAAAAAAATAGGGGGTGTTGTCGCCAGGGGGGGTGGCGACAACACCAAAACAACAAAGAGGAGGCGCCAGGCCCACTGGCGACAACTCCTGGGCCCAAAACGTTGTCGCCACCCCCCCTGGCGACAACGTGTTAAAAGTAAAAAAAAAAAAACATTTTGGTAATTATTTTGAAAATCTTGTTATTTTTGAAATTTTTTTAAAAAACTGGATATTTAAAAAGAAAAATTCTAGAATTTGTACCTAAGGAGTTTTGGTTTAGTCCCCTTTGTAATCCTTGTATTTCTCTTTTTTTTGATTTATAGTTTAAAAAAAAAGTTATCACGAGATGAGATATTCCCTCTATTTTAAAAAGAAAAACAAGAAATACCATTATCTTTTTTATATAAAAAGAAGATTACTATTACTAATGTTCTAATTATATATAAGTTAAATTATATAAATTATTAATTGTATATAAGTTAAATTATATAAAATTATGTAGAGTTAAATAGTAATACATTGTCAATATAAAATAATTTTATATTATTTATTTAAAAATAACATTATAACGGTAAGTCGATATTCTTTATTCTCAAATATATATTACACATTTTAAAAATAAATCATTCATACATTGATATTTTAATAATTATGCTTTCATATATCAACTCAACAGTACTACTTGTACAACATGTTTATTGAAATCCCTTTTATTAACCTTTTTTTTCATAAACTACTTATTATTCTATACTTGTAATTGCATAAACTATAAGAAAGATCATAATAAATAATAAAATTCTTCTAAAAAAAAAAGTTAACACACCTAGTATTTAAGCCTGAGTTCCAACTTATACTCATATATTAATCATAAGTATAAACTATAATACTCCATCAAAATTATTTCTATGAATTACAAATGAATATTCTACAACCTAGAAGTCAAATGAGCACGTTTTTTGCTCAATTATTCATCTGATTCTCTCATTTATTAAATTAATATTTTTGTACAACATTCTACCGACTAAAATTAGGGTGAACTAAATTACATGACCGAAAACAATCCAATTATTCATTCAATTTATTTATATTTAAGAAAAAAATTATTCTCTTTTACTATATTTCAAAAAACTAAGAAAATTCATTTTTTATCATAAAAATTAAAAACATATACATTTTTTTCAAAATAACCTAAACCTCAACATTACTTGATATAAGTAGTAAAAAGGTAAATAAAAATTCTGATATTTTTCGATGATAGTAATAAAATTCACATTTAACTCACATTTACTATAACCAAAATTAGATAGAGAAAAAAAAATCAAACCAAAGAAGAAGCATCACCGGGACCCGGTTGAACATCACCGTCTCTGCCGTTACCGGAGCTTTTAACCGCCGCAGCGTCGGTGACAATTGTACGGCAAATCGGACAATTGGAGTGGTTGCTGAGCCACAAATCGATGCAAGCACTGTGAAACGAGTGCTTGCATACACTCAGTTCCCGAACTTCCTCACCGTCTGCGAACACCGACAAACACACCGGACACTCGCCGCTGATTTTCTCCGGACGTATCTCCAGGTGCTTCACACCGGCTAGTTCTTCAACAGGTACACTCTCCACGTCATGGCGGGAGAGTTCTGTTGCAACCGATTGAGCGTCGGATAGTTCATCGGATCTCCGGCGATTGGAGGATGAAGATGAGCATCCGTAGGCGAAGATGAAAGTGTAGATCAAGGCAGGAATGGTTATAATCGCTACAAGAGCGAGGAGAAACTCGATAGGCGATAAATCGACGGAGCTAGATTCGCCAAAAAACGGCGGCGGTGGTTGAGGTGGAGCAGGGAGGACGGTGATTTGAGAGGAAGAGCTGGGAGCGGTCGCGAATGGACGAAACGGTGGAGGTGGTGCTGGAAGGACAACGACTTGACCGGCGGATTGTGGCGGAGGAGGGAAAGGAAACGGCGGCGGAAGTGAGATAATAGTAGGTGGATTTTGCATTGTAACCAAATAGAGAGAGTGATTATTATTAATATTAAAAATAAAAATAATAATAATAATAACAATGTGATGTGTGATGTGTAAGCTTTACTTTTGTTACTTTTTTTTTTCTTCAATATTTATTTATTAATTTGATAAAAATATAGAAGTGGTTGAAAATGGTTGTTAGGAGTAGGGTGAAAGGGATTGAATTTGGAGTGTTGAATTTTGTAGTGAATTTCTTTGTAGCAATAATTGATTTGGGTAAAGTTTGTGTGTGAGAGTGTGTGTATGATTTGATGATGAAAATGGGAATGGGGAAAAAATTGATTACATAATGTCAAGACAAAGAACTAACATGTGGACCCTTTGGCCACATTATCTAGTTTCTTTGACGTTGTTTTTTAATGTAGCTTTCTACATTTCTTTTTTTTTTTTGATAAATGCTTTCTACATTTCTTAATACTAATAAAATATGATTAAGTTAATTTTGAACTTTCATTTCATAGTAATTAACCTTCACATTAATAATTTTTTAATCAAATTAGTTTTAAGAGAGCTCGAAGATGTTTGGATGGAGCATTTTATTGAAGGAAAGAAATTTTTGAGAAAACTAAAAATGGTTTGACCAAAATCTATTGTTTGGATGAAAAATATGAAAAGTTATTTATGAAGTATTTTGTTCAAGTTAAATTTATAGAATTTCAAATGACACAAAAAAATAAAGAATTTGAAATTACTTCATAACTTAAGTGTTAAATTGTTTATTATTATTTTTTTAAAATTTGCAAAATGGTCCTTATATTTTATTAAAATTATAAATTTATTCCAAAAAATTTCATAAAATTGTAAATAAATCTTTAATAATTTTCCAAATTTACAAAATAGTCTCTTATTCCCTATTTTTAATCTAAGAGTTGTCCGTTAAGGATTTCTTAAACAAGTTCACAAAGGATTTTTCAATATGAGGTTGTTCTTTAATTGGTTTAATCCTAAAAGATTTAAAATCATGAATATTGAACGGATGAAGATTTTAATTTTAACCTAAAAGGAGATACATGAATTTTTCGCAATATTTGGTTATGGTTTAGCATTGGTATGTTGATATTTAAGTTAAAAGTTTACTTTTCATCAAAAAATTTAAAAAATCTATATGAGTTCAACTATGGAGGGTTCATTTCAAAGTTCCAGACAAATCAATTTGGTAGGAAATTGAGATAAAAAATAAAAGAAATTATTAAATTAGATGGTACTTTTTTTTTTAAAAATAGGTGATTATGGAAGATGCATGTGTTTTAAGGGTTATGGTTTTGTTGCTTTAGTTTTAAATTTTTGGATTTAGTTTTATATCATTGAATTTTCTCATCAATTGTACTTTTTTAATTGACTTTTAGATCTATATTTTTGTTAATTTGTAATTCCTTGTGTCGAGGCAGTTTGTTACTCGAACACAAGGTGTGTCGAAGTGTGTAACAGCTTGTTACACATAAGTTTGTTTTAAATTTAGATAGTTTGTTTTAGATTTAAAATAGATTAGATTTGATTTAGCTCCAAAATAGGTATTTTGGGCTTTTATAGTTTTGGGCTTTGGCTTAGGGAGAAGACTAACCTAAATCTATAAATAGGGAGTAACCCTCATTATTTGTAATCAAGTCATTAATCTTGTATTCACAGAAGTTGCAGTTGCAAGTGAATAACAGAATTTCCACAGTTTGTGGGCAGAGAGAAACTCTGCAGAAAATACTTCCTTCTTCTCTTTTAATTTCCGCAAACCCTAATCCTAGTTTTGTTCCTATTTTCTTCATTGTCATCTTTAACGATAAGGAATTACTCAAAGGTTTGAGAGTCTAATTCCAACATCTGGTATCTAGAGCTCCGGTTAATCGATTCAAGGCAAGAAGAATGGCGATGGCAATGAATCATCCGAATGGGCATTTTCCAGCAACACTACCAATTCTGAAAGGAGATAACTATGAGAATTGGTGCAAGCAGATGAAGGTTGTATTCTGTTGTCAAGATCTTTGGGATCTTGTAAAAGAAGGAGTAGAACCGCTTGCAGAAGGTGCGAAGGAGGAAGAAAAGGCTGCTTATAAAGAATTGAAGAAGAAAGATTATAAAGCTCTCTTTATAATCCATCAATGTCTGAGTCCAGATAATTTTGAAAAGGTTAGTGATATTGAATCTTCAAAAGAAGCTTGGGAGATTCTTGAAAAATCTTTTGGAGGTGCAGAAAAAGTGAAAGAGGTGAGGTTACAAACTCACAAGAGAACATATGAATTGCTTCAGATGGAAGATAGCGAAAGCATAACTGATTTCTTCACTAGGATTACGAAACTAGTGAATCAAATCAAGATATGTGGAGAAGTATTAACAACAAGAGCTGTTGTCTCAAAGATTTTGAGATCTTTGGCCCCTAAGTTCGACCACATCGTGGTAGCCATAGAAGAGTCGAAGGACTTGTCGAAGTTGACAAAAGAAGAGCTTCAAGGGACGCTTGAATCTCATGAACAAAGAATGGCTGAAAGAGCTGCGGGCAAGTCGAAGAGCGATGTGGCCTTGCAGGCTCAGTCAGCAAACGAAAAGAAAGGTAAAGGAAGTTGGACTGGAAATAAAGGTAGAGGTGGCTACAACAATTCGACTAGTCGAAATCAGCAAGAAGGAAATTGGTCGAATCGGAGAAAACCCTCATATCAAGGCAACCAGAGAGGTGGTGCTGCAGGTAGAGGAAGAGGTGGTGGTCGAAAGCCTGACAAGAGTCACATTCAATGTTTCAACTGTCAGAAGTATGGTCACTATTCGACAGCTTGTCCAGAAAAGAATAAAAGTCAAGAAAGTGATGCAAAGCTTGCAAAACAAGAAGAAGAAGAAGAGATGTTGCTGATGGTCACAACAAAAGATGAAGATAAATTCAAGGACCAGTGGTACTTGGATTCAGGATGCTCATCACATATGTCTGGAAGAAAAGATTGGTTTGTCAACATAAAACCCTCAATGAAGAACATGGTGAAATTTGCAAATGACAATACTTTAGCAGCTGAAGGTATTGGTGATGTAATGATTACGAGGAAAGATGGAAAGAGGTCAGTAATTTCCAATGTGTTGTACATACCAGGCATGAAGAGCAACTTACTCAGCATTGGGCAGTTGGTCGAAAAGAATTACAAAGTTTCGATCGAAGACAAGATGATGAGAGTTGTCGATGCAAGTGGGAGGTTAATCTTGAAGGCTCCTATGTCACAGAATAGAACCTTCAAGATCGAACTCAATGTGATGGAGCACGAGTGCCTTGCAACTGCAGCTAGCAGAGATGAATGGATATGGCACTATCGACTAGGGCATCTCAACTTCAATGACATCAGAGACTTGAAAAGAAAGAATATGGTTTCAGGACTGCCAGAAATCGACATTCCAAACGAGGTATGTGAGGAATGTGTGCAGGCGAAGCAGCACAAGAATAGCTTCAGCAAGGATGCAGGAAGTAAGTCGAAGGCTATTCTCGAAATCATATACTCTGATGTATGTGGACCAATCCAGGTGGATTCGAATGGAGGTAACAAATACTTTGTTACATTCATAGATGATTTCAGTCGAAAACTATGGACTTACCTGATCAAGAAGAAAAGTGAAGTGATCGAGGTATTTGTCAAGTTCAAATCTATGGTCGAAAGACAAAGTGGTCGAAAGCTCAAGGTTTTGAGAACTGACGGTGGTGGAGAATATGTGTCGAAAGACTTCGACATGTTATGTGAGAAAGAAGGGATTGTGCATGAGGTGGTGCCACCCTACACTCCACAGCAGAATGGAACTGCAGAAAGGAAGAATCGAACCATCATGAATATGGTAAGAAGTATGTTAAAAGGCAAGCATTTACCTAAAGAATTTTGGGGAGAAGCAGTGTCGACTGCAACATACATTCTAAACAGATGTCCGACAAAGAAGCTAGAAGGAATTACTCCAGAAGAATGTTGGTCTGGTGTGAAGCCTAGCTTGAGTCATCTGAAGGTATTTGGATCTATAGCACATAGACATGTACCAGATCAGTTGAGAAGAAAACTTGATGACAAGTCGAGTCAAATGATACTTATAGGATATCATTCGACTGGAGGATACAAGTTGTTCGACCCAGTGAACAAGCAAGTAGTGATCAGCAGGGACGTGATCATAGATGAGCTTAAAGAATGGGATTGGACTGAAAATGTCAAGAAGGATTCAGTGAGAATTCTTTATGAAGAACCAGCTATTGAAGTCGAAAGAGAAGAAGTTCGGCAAGAAGAAGTCAGAGGTGATGCAGGCCCAGGCAGACCTCAGAGAACAAGACACATGCCTGCAAGGTTGCAAGAATGTGTAATTACATCAGATGATGTAGTCAATGATGAAGGTGAGCTGGTACATTACGCTTTCTATGCAGATGTCGAACCTGTCAATGCAACTGAGGCATTGAAGGATTCGAAGTGGGTGAAAGCTATGAATGAAGAATTGAAGTCCATCGAAGACAACAATACTTGGTCACTTGTCGAATTGCCTCAAGGCAAGAAGGCAATTGATGTGAAGTGGGTATACAAGGTGAAGTGTAATCCCAAAGGTGAAGTGACTCGATACAAGGCAAGGCTTGTGGCAAAAGGATTTCTTCAGAAGGAAGGAATTGACTTCGATGAGGTCTTTGCACCTGTTGCCAGGATCGAAACGATCAGGTTGGTTGTTGGTCTGGCGAACATGAACAATTGGCACATGTGTCAGATGGACGTTAAATGTGCATTCCTGAATGGACCCTTGGACGAAGAAGTCTATGTTGCACAACCAGTTGGGTTTGTGAAACATGGAGAAGAGAAAAAAGTGTACAGACTGCATAAAGCACTGTATGGGCTGAAGCAAGCTCCAAGAGCTTGGAATAAGAAGATCGACAGTTTCCTAAGGGAGGAAAAATTTGTGAAGTGCACAACTGAACATGGAGTATATGTAAGAAGAAGCAAGAGTGAATTGCTTATACTATGTCTCTATGTCGACGACTTGTTGATAACAGGTAGCTGCAAGAAAGAGATCGAAGGCTTTAAAGGTGATCTCAGCAAGGAATTTGAAATGTCAGATTTGGGTGAAATTTCATACTTCCTTGGCATTGAATTCCACAAGAGTAGTAGAGGATTGATGATGCATCAAAGAAGATATGCAAGTGAAATTCTCAAGAGATTTGAGATGGAAGAATGCAATTCGACTTCGACACCTGCTGAAACAAGATTGCAATTGTCGAAGAACCCAGATGAAGAAGATGTCGACCCAACCCAATACAGAAGACTTATTGGGTCATTGAGATACCTTTGTCACACAAGGCCTGACTTAGCGTACAGTGTAGGTATGATAAGTAGATTCATGCAGAAGCCAAAGGTATCACACCTAGCAGCGGCGAAGAGGATACTGAGGTATCTGAAAGGAACTCTCGACTATGGCATTCTGTTTCCTGCAGCTGATAAGGGAAAAGAATGCAAATTAGTGGGTTACACCGACTCGAGTTGGTGTAGTGATGCTGAGGATCGAAAATCCACAGCTGGTTATGTGTTTATGCTAGGTGGTGCACCAGTTGCTTGGAGTTCGAGAAAGGAACCAGTAGTGGCACTATCATCATGCGAAGCAGAGTACATAGCTGCTTCTCTTTGTGCATGTCAAGCAACATGGATGGTGAACTTGGTCGAAGAGATAACAGGTAAAGATCATGGAGCAATTACCATGAAGATCGACAGCATGTCAGCTATCAATCTGGCGAAGAACCCGATAGCACATGGTCGAAGCAAGCACATCGAAATGAGGTTCCATTATCTTCGAGAGCAGGTAGCTAAAGGAAAGATGAATTTGGAACACTGCAGAACTGAGAATCAGATTGCAGATATCATGACGAAGGGAGTGCTGGTCGAAATCTTCAGAAGACTAAGAGCTATGATGAATGTGGATAGCTTAGACACAATGAATTAGGTGGTGTGTTAATTTGTAATTCCTTGTGTCGAGGCAGTTTGTTACTCGAACACAAGGTGTGTCGAAGTGTGTAACAGCTTGTTACACATAAGTTTGTTTTAAATTTAGATAGTTTGTTTTAGATTTAAAATAGATTAGATTTGATTTAGCTCCAAAATAGGTATTTTGGGCTTTTATAGTTTTGGGCTTTGGCTTAGGGAGAAGACTAACCTAAATCTATAAATAGGGAGTAACCCTCATTATTTGTAATCAAGTCATTAATCTTGTATTCACAGAAGTTGCAGTTGCAAGTGAATAACAGAATTTCCACAGTTTGTGGGCAGAGAGAAACTCTGCAGAAAATACTTCCTTCTTCTCTTTTAATTTCCGCAAACCCTAATCCTAGTTTTGTTCCTATTTTCTTCATTGTCATCTTTAACGATAAGGAATTACTCAAAGGTTTGAGAGTCTAATTCCAACAATTTTTTAGCATACATAAACTGTTTGATTACCGTGTAAGCAATATACTTTAAGTTATTTTGTCAAGTTTCTATATCAAGAATTATATTTGAGATTGATTTAAGTCGTGACATTGGTAGAATCTCAAAACATTATTAAATTTGCAAAAAAAAATTGAGATTCTAGGAGAGTGTGATTCGAATCGCACATTTCATGACTCAAATCAAATGAAACATAAACTTTTAGGAAATGTTTCAACTTTCATGACTTGAATCACAACTTGTACTTGTTTCAAATAATAGCACCTTTTGATTCGAATCACATATTACACTTTGTAGCAACCTGCCCTAAAAATTAAAGATTAGAGTCGCCACCTATTCTGCCAAGGCGAATAGGAAACCTCGCGCGGTTAAGAGATCAGGGTAAGATACTATATTCAGGTCGAGGGAAGGTGTTAGGCACCCTCAACCCTTTCCTATGGTTTGCATTATAGGGCTAATATAAAGAAAGGTGATAGAAAGTTAATAGGGTAAATGGCAAAAATTATCAAAGTTAAAGGTTTATGATTAAGGAACATAATCGGGACAAAATGAGATTTATGGGGGAGGGGACTCGCCTTGTTGCCAAGTGCCTACATACCTCCTTATGGAGGATCAGAGTCTACGTAGTTCGGGGAAGGGTTGTACGCCCTTAGGATTAGAATTTGATTTGATATGGTTTGAAGGCTTTTTGAATGGCCTATCGTAGTTTTGAATAAGGATGAAAATCCGTAGTTTAATTTGAAGTGTTTTGAATGTTTTAGATTTGGGAAGTGTTTTAGGATTTGGACGTACAACCCTGATTTTAGTATGTACTATTAACCGCAATGATCAATAGATTCGATCACCATAGTTAAAAGATTAGTAGTTGTATCATTACCAATTTTAATTGATGGATTCAATTATTACTAATAATGAATGAAAGTATCTTTTAGAAATTTTAATAATTTAATTTGTATCATTACCCCTCGTAATCGATTGATTCGATTAAAAATAATAATGACTTAAAATAAGGAAAATAGGCTAATCATCGCAACCAATAAAAATGGTTGAAACCCTTTAGCCAAATAAAAGTATTTATTTAAATTAAATAAGTATTTTAAATAAAATCGATTATTGCCCATCACGATTAATGGATTTAATCGAGACGAATCAATAAATTGGGAATTCAACATTTATAATATATATTAACTTATTTATAAAAATAATTTATTATTATATAATTAAATATTAAAAGGAATTAATTAAAATATATAAATTAAATAAAATATACAAGTTTATTAGAGATTTTGGTTCAATGTGATCATCACTAAGGTACATGGCATAGGGACTAAATTCTGGGCGTTAGATTTAAGTTTAGTGATGATTTAGTGGTCCAAATCTGAGGGTATATGGTGGGCTACTGAAGTGCAGGTGCATGGGATCATGTGAGAAAGTTCAGAAAAAATGTATGCAAAGGGCCAGGGATCGAACCCTGGACCCTTGGGACAAACACACGCGCGCTCACCATCTCAACCAACACACAATTCTGTTTTTTATATGCGTTAATAAAATAATATATGAAACGAAGACCCTGGGCTAACACGCGCGCGAAAATTTAAACCAACCAGTGGCGTAATGCCACGCAATCGTCTTCCCCAACAGAACCTGTAAAACTCTGGATATTTAGCTACGATTTAGCTACGAGCATGTTCGTAGCTTTTTGACCTGGATAATAGCGAATAGCATATACATACGCATAAATATTTCGCGACCTCTCTAATCTCTTTGTCTGAGGCATGCGAACCCAACCATGCATTTGTTTTATCCTAATTTTGGCCCTAGCAAAAAGCCCTAATTTAAAGCTCCTAAAACCCTAAACGGCCAACAATGGTGATCAGTGCTAATCTTGCCCAGAATTCCAATTAAAGGATCATACACGTTCGCAACACACATACAAATCATAATATGCACACAAATTGACATGAAGACGCATAGATTATGGCCATCGATCCAAATTTCAGAATGACTTACCTTGGCTAAGTGGAGATTAAACTGGGGGTGCTGAAGTCGTGTGATGATCCCAACAGATTCAAAATGCTCCAAGGAACGTGTAGCAATGCTCAAACCTCTTTGAAACGCTCCTAATCCTCGAAACCGGATTTGAGTTTCTTGAAGAATTTTAGGTTCTTGAATGCTCTGCTCTGCCCAGATTTTCCAACCCCTAATGCATTGCTTTATGTTATATATTTATAGAGGCACAAATTAGGTCAATAAAATAGTCCAAAGGCCTCCTGAATCCAATCTTGCAAAATTTAAGAAATTCCATTTGGAACTTGAATGAAATCTTTCTATATTGGACCAAAATTTGATTTAATCTTTCCAATCTTTGCTAGCACGAAATTGTATTGAAAATATGCCATAAATGTTGATTGGGATTGATTACTTTAAGACTTAGAATCCAATATTTGATTTTCCTTTGAATTATACAACTTTAAATCACTTTTTAAATGAAATAAAATTATATAATTCGTGGCATATGGTTTGGATAACATAGATAGCTTGTGGACCAAGATTGAATCATAAAAAGGTGGGCCCATTTGCAAAAAATTCCAATTTGAACCTCTTTCATTTCACATTTTGCCTCCAAAATTACCCAACTTTGGCAAGGCATATCTCCCTCAATTTTTAAGCTATGATGGAGTTCTAGGACTTTTTGGAAACCTCAAGATGTCCTCTATAAGACACTTTGGAACATATTTTTCATTTGGAGATTTTATCTTGATCATATGCCCTCTGACAAAAAGCTGCTTTTGATTGATGTTTGAAAAGGACCTGTAATCTTTTATATCATATCTCCCAAATGAAGCATTTCTGGCTTTGGCTTGTGAGAGAAAAAGTTGTAGAGAATCCAATTTCCTTCCAATTAGGCTTTGAGTGGGGAATTTTTGATGTCCCATGTGAAAGTTATGGTCAGTCAAAGTTGAATTGACTTTCTCCTAAAGAAACCCTAATTTGAACCTTTTTGCATTTGTCCATTTCTGAGTTTCTATTGATGAATCATGATCAACCTTTGATCAAATGATGGATATAATCTCCCATACTTGATGTTGACCAAAAATCAGAGGTTTTGACTATGCTTTGACCATGGTTGACTTTTAGGTCAAACCAGTTGATTGTGGATCATCTGAGCTATTGAACAAGTAAACTTTGGAATTGGGTCTTGAATTTTGACATAGAGGTATCTTGGATCATAATGGGTCTTAGAGAACTTCATTAGAGACCTTGTTTTGCTAATTCCTTCAGGAGAGTAACAAACCCTAGCTTTAGGAGACTCTTGCTCAGGAGAATGACTGGATGAATCTCTTGAACTTTGAATCCTTGTGAATGATTATGGAAGGCAAATTTTGGGGTATGACAGCTGCCCCTGTTCAATCTTCTTAAACCTGAAGAGGTAGATTGGCTTGTTCACCTATCGTGATCTGATGGTGGAAGAGGATTGAACACTAAAATACCCAGAAATTTGCGATTGCCGGTGTAGGAAACAATTTTTTTTTTGAGATGGGCTTAAAGATGCCATCCAGTTGTTTGACAAGGTGCTTGTCCAAAGCATATGCTTTTCATACCGGGATCATATTGATTGTGTCTGAGGAGATGTGTGTCGCTACCGCGAAAAATGGAATCAGAGTCGCCACTAATATATTTATCCCATAAGGGAAAGGAATACCAGGAAACCTAACTCAGAACAAGAACAAGGTCTTTCGACCAGAGAACAGGGCACGGGAGTCGGTTACGCAAGGGGAAGGTGCTAGCACCCCTCACGCCCATCGTACTCGATGGTATCCACCTATGTTTGTTTCTATCTAAAGGGTGTATCTATGTCTAAAACTAAATGCGAATGAATGCAAAAGAAATACGGGGAAAAGAAGGAATTATTTACAAGTGTGCTCGCTTAGGCCCCGCGACCCAATGCCTACGTATCCCTTACAAGGAATCAGAGCGACCGTAGTTCGGCTCCATATTTTCTATGTTTTGGTGTTTTTTAGGTGAACAGAGGTTAAAGTCGCACTCCACGATGCTCGACCTTTGGAGACTTATACGCCTAATTATGGAATGGATTCAACATGTTCTTAAGAATGCCACGAGGGCGAGAGATAGAAGAGAGTTTGAGCGTTTCGAGGAAATCCCTTAAGCAAGGGAAACTCGAGTTACTCTTTGGTTTGTGTTTTTTAGAAGTTGGGAACTTACGCCTGAATGAGACCCTTAAGCAAGGGAGATCCAAGCACTCGAACATTCCCTTAAGCAAGGGACGTTCAAGCTTCCATTCCCTTTTTAAGAATTTTCACTTTGATTATTAATGTTTTAAGTATTTTCTTTGTATTTTTTAAAAGGGATTTTATTTAACCATTTATTAGTGTCTTAAAGTTGAAAAAGAAAAAAGAATGAAAATGGGGGGACTAGCCTAATTTCTAAACCTAGAGTTATTCTAATTCTTATCTAAACTAAATCCAAAGGAGATTAACTAAAAAAAGAGTCGTTTTAACAACTAAGGGCATTTTCGGTATTTCTCAAAATATTGAAAAATATTCACAAAAAGGAAGAAAATAAAATCTAGACTAACCATGAAATATTCACAATCAATACTATTTTTTATTCATTTTAAGACTATTTTTAAGAATTGAAACTAAAAAACTATGTATTTATTACTTAATAACCAACCAAAATAAAGAAATTCTACTATTAAAATTCTAATCAAAACAATTAATCCTAAAAATTCTAATTGGTAAGAAAATATTTTGTCATTTTTTATTTAGGCGAAATCAGTTAACAAGCAATAAAAGTAATTAAAAGAACTATTTTGTTTTTCTTTTTATTTATCACCAGCAGGGGGTGAATTAGCAAACTAAATGAATTGGGAACTGGTTAATAGACGCATTGGGCCTGAAACTGGGGGGTGTAAAAAGCGCCATGGCTAGGCCCAAATGCTTAAACATGAGACTGCATTAGTGGAAGGGGTGTACAAACAGAAACAGATTCGGGCCCCAAATGATCTTAAAGCAAAACATGGCCCAACGTCCCTTTTTATTAATCACTTCATTTTATTTATTTTATGATCAGCATTCATATCATCACCTTATTATCATGCGGACTGACTAAAGCGTGACATGCCAAAGAAATAGACAAAAATCAATTGGTCACCAATGGTTTAAGTCACAAAATAACAAAGAAAAGATTTCCAGCCAATCAACACATGCCAACTCACTCGTTCCAATCATGATAATTAAACAAAAACTCAAAAAAAAGGGAAACCATCCAACACATGCGCGACACCTCAGCAAACGTGGGGAGGGATTATGAACAAACAGAGACGCCGGAGCTAGGGCTCCGGTCGTCTTCCACGGCCGGTCTCACGGCGGCGCCACCACCTCTTTTCCAGAAATAAAGAACCATACTACCGCTCCACTCGGATTTCCTCACTGATTCTAGATCTACCATTTGTTTCCTCTAACTCTTTCACTAACGCACAAACCGAATCATACTTCCGTGATCTTGACATGAACAAACTTCACTAACACATCAATCCATTCCTAAGCATTTACAGTAAATGAACACAAAGCTTAAACACTTAAACACTTAGCATATCAACAGATCGAAACAGACTAAGAATCAGATTTTCACAGCAAATCGATACATAGCAAAGCATGCACTTAATCTTCATTTCAGATCTAAATAGCCTATCACATGCTTCTATTATGCTGAGAGAGTTTTCAGGTCTTACCTGAAAAAGTTCTGGATTCGCGTTTATGCAGAAACTTCGCAAGATGCAATCCAACGCCTTGAGTTTTGAAGATGATGATGAGTGACAAATGCTTCAAATGCTTTACGAGAAGTAGACTCAGAAACCTTTCAGGATGAACCTTGATCTTCGATTCTCAGTGAGGTGATAGTAACAATATGCAAGACTCGAAGCTCAAAGATGAGGATGATGGAATTCGGATCTCTGAGCGATGATGGTGCAGTGGCGGTGATGAAGATGGAGACTTGAAGAGAGCGATGATTGATGAAGGTTGGGAATGGATGAAGGTTCGCTTATGGTGGTGATGTTGAAGATTCGGTTGAGAGTTTGTTACAGTTTGTAACAAACTCTGTGGAAAGGGAGAGTTGAAGATGAGAGAAGGGAGAAAAATGGAAGAGTGTGTGATGAGTGAAACTGAAAAAAATGAATCGTGAGAGAGCCCTGCGTGAGAGTGTGTGTGTCCTTATATAGCAAGTGTGGGAACTTGTTTTTTTTGTGAATGTGTGGAGTGGGACTTGTAGCTTTTCCTTTTCCCAAAACTTAGTGAACACATTTGTGATATTTCAAGTAAGTTTTGTATCTGCTTTCCATGTACCTAGCAATTGCATGGCAACTTATGGGGTGGTGACTGTTGACAACAATGCATGCACATCTTTCCAACACCTTGCATGGATGACTTCGTTTGCACATAATTCTCACCATAAACCATCAATTGTTTCGAATTCGGTATCAACATGAAGAGGACACATAGTAGAGAGAATTTTGTGCTGGAGACTTCTCATAATAATGCTTGGAAAGAAGATAAAAATGCCTTTAAACTCATGGTGTCATCACTGCAGGAGCTTTGCGCGCGCGTGTCTTGAACTGGCCTCAGAAACTTGGTAAATCGTGACTAGGTTAAGGCATGACTTTAATGCCTCATGAATGATTGCACACGCATCCATTTTGCTTGATTCCGGTTTTAATGGATAATGGGCATGGAGGAGAAGAGGATTGTGTTGGACTTGCTCTCATATGATGCTTATACCTCTCTACAATTAACTTTGGAAACGACCCGCCACATGCTTGACAAAATGCCTAGTGCTTGCCTTGGATTTGTGTCCCTGCCTTGGCTAGAACATGACTTGGTGGGATCATGAATTTAAGCTTCTCTATCTCGATCAACACTTGTCTAAATGATCCAATTCTTGTCTCATTAGATAAAGGGAATGGAGGAGAAGAGATGCACACCAATTTTGTGTTTTATGAAACTTCATACTTCTCCAAAACTGGCCTCAAAGATGGCACACTACATGTTCGATTAAATGACTGCGCATGCCCAGCAATTCTGCCCAGCATCATGACTTGAATAACTTGGAACCTTCAAACTTTGTACCTTTGTATCTTTTCAACCATGATTCAAATGCAAAAACTTTTAACTACAAAGTTGTAGTGTGCCATGAGATGAACAATTTTTATGTTGACCTTGTCTTGGAATGATGCATAGAACCACGTGTAAACTGGGCCTAAAGTGAGCTGTCCAACCATTTCCCAAACTTCTTAAAATTTCTCTAAGTGTAGATACTTTCTCTTTTGGGAAATTTCATTTTTCAACTACTTTCTAAATTTGGCAATTTGACAAATTTCTTGATTTTGATTATTTTTGTTGACCTTCTTTGACCAATTTTCATCCAAAATTCAACATTTGACAGTTGACTTTGACTTTGACCAAAAAGTCAACATTTCCTGATTTTTCTGATTTCAGATGAATTTCCCGATTAATCCGTTTAAGATCTAGTTCTCAATCAATTTTCAATCAACATAAATCCACTGAATATTTCCTCAAGCGTTTGCACTCTTGTACTTAAAAAATCATTCCTGATTAAATGTTTGACCAAAAAGTCAACCTGGTTGACTTTGGTCAAAAACCCTAGTTTTGAAGGATCATATGAATCTGGAGACTGTATCTTCTATCAAAGCTTTGACTTGTAAATATTCAAACCCTGATTTCAGAAGGATGTGAATGAAATGTCTCACCCATCAATTTCAGACCTGACTTTCCTTTTAACCAGAGCGTTCTCAATTTCCGCTTCTTTTTATCAGTTTCTTGGAGTCATGGTAATGAAATGAATGGATATATGAATGAAGGACCTAGATGAGGTATGCATATGAATGTGATATGAAATCCAATTGGATATAAATAAATGGGCAAATTTTGGGGTGCAACAATGTGAAGTAATGTTTTACATAAGACTACCTGAAGAGGTTCCTGAATAGGGTATATCAAAGGCTGGTGCGAAGAAGCTTAGGCTTTGAACAAAGCTTAGGAAGAATGTCTTGGAGAAGACTCACTAAGGAGTTCTTTGAAAGAACAAGGTATGTCTTAGAAAAGATTGAATAAATAATTTAAGAAGGCTACCTAGAAAGGATATGGAATGTCTTAAAAAAGATTACCTAGAAAGGCTATGATGCATATTAGGGAAGACTATCTATAAAGGCTCCTAAAAGGGACATGATATGTCTTAACAAGACTGCCTAGAAAGGTTCCTCTAAAGGATATGAAACTTCTTAAACAGGACTACCTAGACAGGTTCCTATAAAGGATATGAAACGTCTTAAACAAGACTACCTAGACAGGTTCCTATAAAGGATATGAAACGTCTTAAACAAGACTACCTAGACAGGCTCCTATAAAGGATATGAAACGTCTTAAACAAGACTATAAGGTTAACTTAGATATGTCTCAAACAAGACTGACCTAGAAAGGCTCCTGGAGAGGATAAGGAGGGATTGGATATATGTTTTAAGAAGATTACCTAGAAAGGTATGATATGTCTTAAACAAGACTCGCCTAGAAAAGTTCTTGGAAAAGATGTGATACGTCTTACACAAGACTCACCTGGAAAGGCTCTTAGACAGGATATGGGATACCTTAAACAAAACTACCTAGAAAGGTTCCTATAAAGGATATGAAACGTCTTAAACAAAACTACCTAGAAAGGTTCCTATAAAGGATATGAAACGTCTTAAACAAGACTACCTAGAAAGTCTATGATACATCTTAAACAAGATTACTTAGAAATGCTCCTGGAAAGGATACGGTACGTCTTGAACAAGACTACAAGGTTAACCTAGATATGTCTCAAACGAGACTGACCTAGAAAGGCTCCTAGAGAAGATAAGGAGGGTCTTAGAGAAGACTGATTGGAAAGGTTGATAATCATTTTGGACAAGACTACCTGGAAAGGTAAGGAATTCTTTGATTGCTTCTGGATTGCCTTTGAAGAAAGACTTGGAATGAGGTATTAGAATTGTATCTGTCATGATTGAATCGTTGATATGATCGTATTTGCACTGTACTTGGACGATAATATCCCTTTGATTATGAAATGACCTGAAAAGGCAACGTTAATTTTATGCAATGTTATGATGCATATGTCATGTAATGAGATTCTCGAAATAAATGAGAGTCTCTTATGTTATGTATGACGATTCCACATTGTAGGTTATAAGTAATACAGGCGTAGGAAGGCCAATTACACAACAATGCTCCTTGTGTGATACTAGTGTGATTTCCCCAATATCAGAAATTTTGAGAGACGTGCCCCTTAACCTGAAGGAGGGATCTTTAGAGGGAACTCGAGTTTTACCATGTCCTGCCACGAACCTGATATGCACTGCCCCAGTAATTGAATTCTTGAAAGATATGCCCCTAGTCAATAGGATCCTTGATTGTATGCCCCTGTTTTAGGAAAACCCTCTGGACGTGGTTTCCCCATTCAAGAGTTTTTATCAGAAATGATCGCCTTTGATTAAACCAATTTCGAGGTCTCCTTGATGCTAAGTGTTGATTTGAATGTGAAGCAGATGCTTTTCAGAATTAGCCATGCGTTTTTTTTGTCGTATCCGATGGACAAAGTTCGTTGAATACTCAGAATGAGATGACGTTTTCTGGGATATTTCCTAAAGAGGTTCCTTGAAAGGATAGGAAGTTGTCTTAAACAAGACTGTGCTTTTAAACAAAGCTCAAGGCGACATGTTTGTGAAGAGGGTCAGAAGATTCCTATAGAGGATAAAGACTATTTCAAGGAATGTGGCGTTTTAAACAAAACTTAGGGAAAGACATCTTGAAGAAGATTATCCTAGAAAGGGATGGGAGACCGTCTTAGAGAAGACTCTTTACTTTAAACAAAGTTTGACAAGGTTCTTGGAAGCATAAGAGAGATTCGAACGTGTTTTAAGAAAGACTAACTGAAAAGGTTGACGGGTATCTTAAAGAAGGTTGCCTAGAAAAGTTCCTGAAAAAGTTAAGAGACGTCTTACAGAAGACTACCTAGAAAAGGTTCTTAGAAAGGAATATGTCTTGGAGAAGACTATCTGAAAAGATTCGAAAATAGAAAGGACGAGAGGGTGTGTCTTAGAGAAGACTTTCTGAACACGGCTCCTAGAAAGGATAAGAGATTTTTGAACCTGTCTTGAAGAAGACTACCTGAAGAGGTTAAGAGACGTCTTTAACGAAAACTACCTAGAAAGGCTTCTAGAAAGGGTGTGAGAGTGGAATTGACACCATTTGATACTGAGTGACCTTTGCCACGTGCTCCCAGGTAATGGGCTTGCCCCCAAGTAAATAGGATAACGATGGGCCATGCCCTTGTGTATACAATAGCCATCCGAGTCAGACGTAAGAGATATTTCCTCTTTTTGCCGTGCTTCTAAAGCTACTTCGTCAGTCAGTAGGATTTTTAGCCATTAGCCATGCCCCATGCAACTTCTCCCTGATGTTTAAACATTTGAATCCACATAGACAAGTGTACTTTATAATGAAATTCATAAGATGCGAATGCATATGTCTGTCTTGAAAGCTTAAAAACATTTTTTTTGAGTAAAACGAAGTTTTTTTTGTAAGAAAGTGATATCAACTCAAGAGTTATAGTAGACCTTAAGGAGTCGGGATACCTTTTGGTAACGGTATGCTTTCGAACTAACCATGCTTCAGTTAGGGCTTTTGAGGGTTGTAACGTGGCCTGGTTCACGGTTTTAAGAAACAAAGGATAGTGGCTCAAAGTTTATTTGTATCCATCCCCATCTTCGTGATGTTCTCCAGTCCTATGCTCAGTTAACTATGCGTTTAAGCTCCAAAAGACTTTGGGAATACTGATATTTATGATGGTTTAAAAACCAAAGGTTTATTTGCAAAGGCAATCATCCTCCTTTCTTGTAATATTTTCCTTTTGTCGAGGGTATGTAGTGACCTCTTCTCGAATTTGTTATCCCTAACTTTTGCCTGAACTGTTCATTTTAAAACTACAGTCAGCGGGATGCCCTAATTTTGCCTAAGTCTCCTTAATAGGTTTTGCCTTAGCAGGCCCTTGCATTGCTTTCTTTTTCTTTGCGGCTATTGACTGCCAGACTTAATGATGACGGGGAACCATCGGTGATTATGTTCAAAGGAACAGTTTGGAGTAATTAAGTTAACTGAGCAGCTACCCTACCCCAGGTTATGTATTAAGGGTTTTATTTTATATGAAGGAAAACTCCTACTTCTTTAGGCTCAAAGGGGTTGACGAGGGATTAACATCCTTATATCTCCATTATTTAGGAATTGAAACAATGCCTGTACATCGTCAACACGGTCTGTTCGAAAGCGTAATGTATGAAATCGTGGTATCGTTTTCGTCATTCTCCCTCTAAAGGTGTACAGCTTTAACGAGAGTTGAATATCGCAAAGATGAAAACTAGGTAAAAACACAGTTTTAAATATAGTGAGAACACTAGGAATAAATCAAGACAAACGTAAGCAATGCATTAATGATTATTGTAAGGTACATAGCATATGTCGTAAGACCAATGTTTAAACAAACGGAAAGAAATTGCGAATGAAAACGAAACTAATGATCTAGAAAATCCTCCTTCTAGCCACCTATGGCATTAGACTTGCGAGGATCTTCGAACTCAATGAGCCCTTCTTCAATTAAATCTTGGATCTTGTGCTTCAACGGTCCATAATCCTCTGTATCATGACCAGGACTATCTGAATGATAAGCGCACCTAGCATGATGCTTGTACCCGGGAGCGGGGTTAGCTGGAGCTGAGTATGGAGGTAGCAGAGTTACGAAGTTCTGACTGAGCAGGCGTTGCAAAGCTTGAGACAGTGACATGTGCAATGGGGTGAATGATCGTTTTGGCTTGGACCTCCAAGTGTGTTGGCCACCCTGTTGCTTTTGCTGATCCTTTCGTTGTAGTACTGGGGTCTGATTAACCAGGATTGCCCCCACAGTGTTGGATTCCTTTTTTTCCGTCATATGACTTCTTTGTGTGATAGGAACCTGAGGGTGCCCCTTGTATCTTCCCATTTTTTATCCCATTTTCAATCCTCTCACCGATGACAACCAAGTCCGAGAACCCTGAAGATATGCTTCCGACCATCTTGTCGTAGTACGGTCCTTGCAAAGTGCCCATAAATATGTCCACCAGCTCTTTTTCCATCAAGGGAGGTTGGACTCGAGAAGCCATTTCCCTCCACCTTTGGGCATACTCCTTGAACGATTCATCCTTCTTCTGTGACATATTTTGTAATTGCATCCGGTTGGGTGCCATGTCCAGGTTGTACTTGTATTGCTTCAAGAATGTGTTAGCAAGATCATTCCAGCTTCGGATATAGGATTTCTCCAGTTGCATGTACCAGTCAATAGATGCTCCGCTTAAGCTATCTTGGAAGAAGTGTATCATCAGCTTTTGATCGTGAGCATAAGCAGCCATTTTTCGCACATACATGCGCAAGTGATTCCTCGAACACGTGAGTCCTTTGTATTTCTCGAAGTCGGGAATCTTGAATTTATGTGGGATAGTCAAGTCTGAGACCAAGCTCATTTCGAAGGCATCCACGTCGAAGACATCGTATCCTTCTACCATTTTTAGTCTCTCTTCTAGCGCCTTGATTTGTTCACTGTCCTTGGAGTCTTCCCCATAGTTAGGGATAGACTGTTGTGTCCGAGGTGCTTGGTCAGTGTTGTCCACCTCTTGTACTCCGTATTGTAGATCTAGGTGATCATCATCCTTAGGGACATTGTTAGCGGGAATGCGAACTGTGCGGGTTGTCCCTTTCGTTTGTGGAGTGGGGACAAATCCTTCTTGAGAGGTCTCTCCTTTCTCTTGGAATTGGATAGCTCTCCTGACAGATCGGACCTGAGGTCTGTCCTTAGCCGGGCCAAATCCTGAAACAAATCCTAGCAGCGGGTTTTCGTCGTTGGGGATCTCATCCTGAACCAGGGTATCCCCAGACTGAACCTTTTTTGCCTTGTCTTGTTTATCTAGGAGGGCCTTCATGAATCCTAGCATCTGAGCCATACCTCCTTTAACCTCTTCCATACTAACCTTTAGTTGATCCACTTCCTCACGAAGGGCGGCTTGATTCTGTTCTAGCTGATCCATTGATTTCTTTTGCTGAAATCTTGTTTGATAAGACGATCGGGATGTTAGGTTACCCTTCCCAATGATCCCTTGCTCCGGAGATAAAAGAGAAATCTTCTCTCAATGCCATGGAAATGACGTGCATGCCATGAATGATATGCTTTATTCGTATTTATGTCTTATCCACGTTTATGGATAAAATATAATAAATCTCTTTTTTTTTATCTCTCTTATTTTTTTTTGAATAAGACATGATGCAAGAATGCACATGATGCATGATGAATGGAAAAAAAAATAAAGAAATCACAAACAAATAATAAACAACATATATATATATATATATATATATATATATATATATATATATATAGCACATAATCACATAGGCCCTAGGTTCATAGGTTCGACGTAGCGGCTTTAGGGAGCCTACCGTTTCCATGGGTATGTCCTAGACACGTGTCTCATGGGGTCGTTCGTAGCCTCCGAGACTTTTTGTCACTTTGGATTTTAGAACAACTCATTTTATCCAATGAGGTTCGAATTTTTGGGGTAGGTTCTCGGAGAGATCAGCTGAATACCAAGTCCTGCCCTCAACAAGGTCAAGCCTCGTATTGGACATTTCCGGATATTCAACCCACTCCGAGTGGAGTTATCAATGAGACTCGTAGGCGATTCAAGTCCCCCCTGGTCTCAAGGATAACTCCCACACTTAGGTTTTAACACGACATAATATACCCAACAGTGCATATAAAAATATAACAACCAGGCAGTTAAATATAAATATATTAACATAAACAATTAAATATTTTTAGACAAAAACAAATTTAAAAATAAAAAATAATTACAAACCCTAAAAATGGCAAATTAGCCAAACCCTAAAAATTTGCGACACCTAAACCCTGCCAAAACCTATAGGAGCATAGTATTCACCATTTTAAGTTGTCCCCAGCAGAGTCGTCAGCTGTAGCAACCTGCCCTAAAAATTAAAGATTAGAGTCGCCACCTATTCTGCCAAGGCGAATAGGAAACCTCGCGCGGTTAAGAGATCAGGGTAAGATACTATATTCAGGTCGAGGGAAGGTGTTAGTCACCCTCAACCCTTTCCTATGGTTTGCATTATACGGTTAATATAAAGAAAGGTGACAGAAAGTTAATAGGGTAAATGGAAAAAATTATCAAAGTTAAAGGTTTATGATTAAGGAACATAATCGGGACAAAATGAGATTTATGGGGGAAGGGACTCGCCTTGTTGCCAAGTGCCTACGTACCTCCTTATGGAGGATCAGAGTCTACGTAGTTCGGGGAAGGGTTGTACGCCCTTAGGATTAGAATTTGATTTGATATGGTTTGAAGGCTTTTTGAATGGCCTATCATAGTTTTGAATAAGGATGAAAATCCGTAGTTTAATTTGAAGTGTTTTGAATGTTTTAGATTTGGGAAGTGTTTTAGGATTTGGGCGTACAACCCTGATTTTAGTATGTACTATTAACCGCAATGATCAATAGATTCGATCACCATAGTTAAAAGATTAGTAGTTGTATCATTACCAATTTTAATTGATGGATTCAATTATTACTAATAATGAATGAAAGTATTTTTTAGAAATTTTAATAATTTAATTTGTATCATTACCCCTCGTAATCGATTGATTCGATTAAAAATAATAATGATTTAAAATAAGGAAAATAGGCTAATCATCGCAACCAATATAAATGGTTGAAACCCTTTAGCCAAATAAAAGTATTTATTTAAATTAAATAAGTATTTTAAATAAAATCGATTATTGCCCATCACGATTAATGGATTTAATCGAGACGAATCAATAAATTGGGAATTCAACATTTATAATATATATTAACTTATTTATAAAAATAATTTATTATTATATAATTAAATATTAAAAGGAATTAATTAAAATATATAAATTAAATAAAATATACAAGTTTATTAGAGATTTTGGTTCAATGTGATCATCACTAAGGTACATGGCATAGGGACTAAATTCTGGGCATTAGATTTAAGTTTAGTGATGATTTAGTGGTCCAGATCTGAGGGTATATGGTGGACTACAGAAGTGCAGGTGCATGGGATCATGTGAGAAAGTTCAGAAAAAATATATGCAAAGGGCCAGGGATCGAACCCTGGACCCTTGGGACAAACACACGCGCGCTCACCATCTCAACCAACACACAATTCTGTTTTTTATATGCGTTAATAAAATAATATATGAAACGAAGACCCTGGGCTAACACGCGCGCGAAAATTTAAACCAACCAGTGGCGTAATGCCACGCAATCGTCTTCCCCAACAGAACCTGTAAAACTCTGGATATTTAGCTACGATTTAGCTACAAGCATGTTCGTAGCTTTTTGACCTGGATAATAGCGAATAGCATATACATACGCACAAATATTTCGCGACCTCTCTAATCTCTTTGTCTGAGGCATGCGAACCCAACCATGCATTTGTTTTATCCTAATTTTGGCCCTAGCAAAAAGCCCTAATTTAAAGCTCCTAAAACCCTCAGGCCAAAGGCGGGGTGTACTCTTCAAGAGTGGCATTCATTCGAGTTGCCACACACATAGTATGGATTTCAAATGATTGAAAAATGAGATGGGTTGAATGCCCACCCTCATTCGCACTCTAATCTGCACGCAGCATACGGGAAAATAACCAAGGCAAACTTGCAATAAGCAAGAGATATCCCTTATGCAAAAGCCAGTAAGGGGACTTACAAAAAGTGAATACAAAGAGAGGACTGGTGACGACCAGACTCTATTAGATGATGCCAGTAAACACTGGACTTTGAAAGAGGTATTGTTATTCATGGAACGTAAGAACTACATGGTTCCCTCAGGCCAAAAGGCGGGGTGTAATTCTACAAGAGTGACGATCATTCGAATTGCCACACACAAAGTATGGGTTATCCAAACGATTGATCTCAACAACGGGAAAAAACCATAGAGACAACGATCTTGACGAAGAAAGACTTTTTATCCAATCCACACAGGAGTGAGACTTCTTCTGGGGATATACATTACCTTGTGCCTTTGGGGCACAAACAAACTTGGCTTATGCATGCTTGATTTTTCACGGCGTAATGCTCCATATTCATGGAAATGCTACGCTTTTTTGTAGATGCAATGCGAATGCGATGATTACTATATGCAAGAGAGGATGAATGAACATCGGAGGGAGCCCTCCGTCCTAAGCACTCTGTGGGGACTCTTTTTGCTTTCTTGTTTGTAAGGCCACCAGATGGTTTCTTGGACGACCCCCCAGTGTGTCACTTCTGTAGGGGAGAACTTACACCAGAGAGGCCGCATCGTCATCTTGTTTTGAAGCTTGAAGATTGCACCTCCCCTTTTGAACTTTCACATCTCTGCCGAAGAATAAGGGAATCTAATCAACACTGCGGAGCATTTGATCCTTGGATGAGAGCTCTTCAGAGAAATAAACTCTGGTACTTGAAGGAGTGGGGGCCTTTGGGTTCTTGAAGCGTGGGTACTGGCATCTGACTATGCTGAAGGATCAAAAGGCTCCTGCAAAACAAATCAAGCAAATATGCCCCAGGTATGATGGTTCGACCTCGTCCACCATCCCAAGTACTCAGAATCTTTGAGCAATTCTATCTGTTTTAGATCATGTTCTTTTTGTAGGACTTCGATGTTAGAAATGCAATGCTTACCAAAATAATTGGACGTTTTTGTAAACAAAATGGTAAAAGTAAAATGGTGTAAAAACAAAATTTGAGTGAAATATCTTTTTATTAATGAAGAAATAAATGCCTAACATAGGCGAGTACATCAGGAAGCGGCCTCCTTAAGGAGGTGGGCCGCCAAAAAAGGGAAAACAAACAGCATTTACAAACATGGCAACGTAAGAAAAGATTCCATTGGGTTCCAATCTTGCTATGCCTTGCAGATCTTCCATGTTCCTTCTATTTTGCTTTCAGAAATGGATGAATAAATTTGATCCTTTACCCCTCTGAGTCCTCCAATTGTGGTGACTAACTATGCTCGAGGATCCAATGCACGACGCAGTCATTCGCTTTTTGTCCCTCTTTTGCCTGGACCGCCCTTTCGGGTTTTCAATCCACCAGGACCCCTTTTTGCCTAAGTCGCCCTTTCGGGTTTTCAACTTAGCGGGTGTACTTTATTTCTTTTTCATTCTTTTTCCTGATCTTCCCTTTTCTTTTATTTTTATTTCTGATCAGGTTTATGCGAAGTATTTTTTAACTGCGTCGGCATTCACGGGAAGTGGGAAGTCTTCGCCATCCATAGTTGAGAGGATCATGGCGCCACCTGAGAAGACTTTCTTTACAACATAAGGCCCTTCGTAATTCGGAGTCCACTTTCCCCTAGGATCGTTATGAATAGGCAGGATCTTCTTGAGCACAAGGTCACCAACCTGAAAGTGTCGAGGTCGAATCTTCTTGTCGAAGGCTCTCTTCATCTTCTTTTGATAGGCTTGCCCATGGCATATGGCCGCTAGTCTCTTTTCATCAATGAGGTTCAGTTGATCAAATCTGGTCTGAACCCAATCAGCTTCACTGAGCTTCACATCTGTTAATACCCTTAATGAAGGAATCTCAACCTCAACCGGAAGAATCGCTTCCATGCCATATACTAATGAGAAGGGAGTTGCCCCTGTGGAAGTACGCACCGAGGTACGATAACCATGTAAAGCAAAAGGCAACATCTCATGCCAATCCTTATAAGTGATCACCATCTTTTGCACAATCTTCTTGATATTCTTATTGGCCGCTTCAACTGCGCCATTCATCTTTGGCCTATACGGGGAGGAGTTATGATGCGTGATCTTGAAGTCCTCGCATAGTTCCTTCATCATCTTATTATTGAGGTTGGATCCATTATCAGTGATAATTCTCTCAGGAACCCCATAACGACAAATTATATGGTGCTTGATGAAGCGAGTCACTACTTGCTTGGAGACATTTGCATAAGAAGCAGCTTCAACCCACTTGGTGAAGTAGTCAATGGCAACGAGGATGAAGCGATGTCCGTTAGAGGCGGTGGGCTTAATTTCCCCAATCATATCGATGCCCCACATAGCAAACGGCCAGGGAGATGTCAACACATTCAGAGGAACCGGAGGTACATGAACCCTATCTGCATACACTTGACATTTGTAACACACCACCACATGGTTGAAACAATCGTGTTCTAGGGTCGACCAATAATAACCTGCTCTCAATATTTTTCTAGCCATGGTATGCCCACTTGCATGTGTACCAAAGGATCCTTCATGCACCTCTTGCATGATCTTTGCTGCTTCGTGTCTATCCACGCATCTGAGCAACACAGAATCAAAGTTCCTCTTGTACAACACACCTCCAGCAATGAAGAACTTGGCAGACAGTCTCTTCAAAGTTTTCCTATCTGTAAGGGAAGCACCCTCAGGATATTCTTGGGTCTCCAGAAATTTCTTAATGTCATAAAACCATGGTTTCTCATCAGGAACATTATCAATAACACCACAGAATGCAGGCTCATCCAACCTTTTGATCACGATTGAGGGCGCTTCATTATCCCATTTGACTTTGAACATGGACGCTAAAGTGGCCAAGGCATCAGCCAAATGATTTTCCTCTCGAGGGATATGATCAAAAGTGATCTCATCGAAATATTGAGCCAGTTTCACAACATGTTCTCTATAAGGAATCAAATTGGGGTGGCGTGTTTCCCAATCTCTGTTAATTTGGCTAATCACCAAAGCGGAATCTCCATACACTGCGAGATTTTTAATCCTCAAATCAATGGCGGCCTCAATACCATATATGCAAGCCTCGTATTCAGCCACATTATTAGTACAATCAAAACAAATCCTGGCCGTGAGTGGAATATGAAAACCTGTTGGAGAAGTAAGTACAACCCCAATACCATTACCCAATGCATTAGAGGCACCATCGAACACGAGCGTCCATCGCGCCCCTGGTTCAGGTCCTTCCTCTTGATCTTGACTTTTGGAAGTCTCTGCCACACACATTATATCCTCATCAGGAAACTCGAAGTACATAGACTGGTAATCATCCACAGGTTGATGCGCAAGATAATCAGCAATTACACTACTTTTAATGGCCTTCTGAGTAGTGTATTGTATGTCATATTCTGTCAAGATCATTTGCCAACGGGCAATCCTTCCTGTCAATGCTGGTTTCTCAAATATATATTTGATCGGATCCATCTTTGAAATCAATAAAGTGGTGTGAGTCAACATATACTGTCTCAGTCGGCGAGCAGCCCATGCCAAAGCACAGCAAGTTTTCTCGAGTAGTGAGTATCTTGATTCACAATCGGTAAACTTTTTGCTAAGGTAATAAATCGCGTGCTCTTTTCGACCGGACTCGTCATGCTGACCCAGCACACACCCCATTGAATTCTCGAGGACCGTCAGGTACATAATCAAAGGTCTACCTTCCACTGGAGGCATGAGAATTGGAGGCTCTTGCAAATACTCTTTAACCTTATCAAATGCCTTTTGACAATTGTCATCCCACTTTATTGCCTGATTCTTTCTCAATAGCTTGAAGATAGGTTCACACGTGGCGGTAAGGTGTGAGATGAACCTTGCAATATAATTCAACCTTCCCAAGAAACCACGAACCTGTTTCTCAGTTCTCGGCTCAGGCATCTCTTGTATAGCTTTTACCTTGGCGGGATCGACCTCAATACCCCTTTCACTTACGATGAAACCAAGCAACTTTCCTGATCTCACTCCGAAAGTGCATTTATTGGGATTCAACCTTAACCTGAATTTTCTTAACCTTTCAAACAATTTCTTCAGGTGGACAAGGTGTTCCTCTTCAGTATGGGACTTTGCAATCATGTCGTCCACATAGACCTCGATCTCTTTATGAATCATGTCGTGAAACAAAGTCACCATAGCTCTTTGATATGTTGCCCCAGCATTCTTCAACCCAAACGGCATGACCTTGTAACAAAAGGTGCCCCAAGGCGTAATGAATGTTGTCTTTTCCATGTCCTCGGGTGCCATCTTTATTTGATTGTAACCTGAAAAACCATCCATGAAGGAGAAAACCGAGAACTGAGCAGTGTTATCTACCAATACATCGATGTGAGGAAGCGGGAAATCATCCTTTGGGCTTGCTCTATTCAGATCTCGATAGTCGACACACATTCGTACCTTCCCATCTTTCTTAGGTACAGGTACAATATTGGCGACCCATGGCGGATAAACTGTTACAGCAAGAAAACCTGCATCAAACTGTTTCTGAACCTCTTCCTGGATTTTCTTGGACATGTCAGGACGTGTTCTCCTGAGTTTCTGTTTGACCGGTGGAGAGTTTTCTTTAAGAGGTAACCTGTGCACAACAATATCAGTATCTAATCCAGGCATATCTTCATAAGACCAGGCGAAGATATCAGAATACTCTTTCAACATTCCAATCAACTTTTCTTTCACATCCTCATTCAAAGACGCCCCTATTTTAACCTCCCTTCTCATCTCTTCGGTGCCAAGATTCACCGTCTCAATAGGCTCTTGATGTGGCTCGATCACTTTCTCTTCTTGTTTCAACAATCTGGCCAACTCATCAGGGAGTTCACAATCTTCTTCATCCCCTTCTTCAGCGGTATAGATAGGATTGTTGAAGTCATAACGAGGCATAGCAAGATCGTTATCAACAGAATCTGGAGGAGCGATGGATCTGCATGAATTATGATTTATGCTTTATTTTAGAATGGAGGGATGATTATGAGTGAGAAACGTTGCCATTTTTTATTATTATTTTTTTTAATTTAAAACAAATATAAAAGTAAAAAAAAAAGATGAAAGACAGGGAGCAAAATATTTGAATGCAAAAACGTCCTTTTATTAATGGTTTTAACATTGAAAAACAACAAATGATGCCCTACATGTGTTCACTGTGTCTTGGGCAGAACACAGGAATTATTGTATGATAAACAAAACAAACAGTATTACTTTTGATCAGGAGCAGTTGAGATGATGTCTTCAGATGACCAGTTGAGAAGCTTCTGTCCCGGGACACACGGCTTGATCCATTCTTCAATGTCATAATCGCTGTCCATATCATCATCAGCAGCACAAATATGATCCTTGACGATGCCAGCACTAGAGAACTTGATCGGAACGAAGGTTCCGGGCTTCTTGGAGGCCTCATTAGATGAACTCTGACCCAGCTGATACCCAATCCCACATTTATCCTGTTTGATTGGTAGATCCAAGACTCGGCCCCATCCTTCAGGATGACCAGATTCAACCACAGCTTTAGCTTCCTTTAGTGAAGACATGGGAGCCTCCAACTTCTTATTGTCAACATAAGGGATCTTGACAGTCTGGACAGCCTCAAAGGCTTGGCAAGGCGTCTCGTGGACCTCTCCTTCCACATCAATATACTTGAAGGACGCAAGATGGTTTACCACGTGTTCTTCCTTCCCACATATTGTGACTATCTTTCCTTGAGTCGCGAATTTGAGTTTCTGATGCAATATGGAAGTCACGGCCCCAACAGCATGGATCCATGGACGTCCCAGGAGACAACTGTAAGACGGGTGGATATCTATCATAAAGAAGGTAATAGTGAAGAGCTGAGGGCCTATCATTATCGGCAAGTCAACCTCCCTAAATACTGATCTTTTGGACCCATCAAAGGCTCTCACTGTCAATTCACTCGGCCTTATCTTGACACCAGAATAATCTAGCCTCATCAAAGACGACTTCGGTAATACATTCATAGAAGATCCATTATCCACGAGAACACGAGATAACATAGTCCCTTTACATTCCACTGATATATGCAAAGCTCTATTGTGGTTTCTGCCCTCAGGAGGCAGATCAGCGTCAGTGAATCCCAATCCATTACCAGCATTGATGTTTGACACCACTCCTTCAAGTTGATTCACTGAGATTTCTGGGGGGACAAAGGCAGTACTTAGAAGTCTCAATAAAGCATTTCGATGTGTCTCTGAACACAAGAGCAACTGCAAAATCGAAATCTTTGATTGAGTTTGACTCAGCTGGTCAACCACTTTATACTCACTTTTCTTGATGATCTTTAGGAACTCTTCCATCTCTTTGGCCACAGTATCTTCAGAATTAGAGCTTTGCCCCTGGTCCACTGTATCCTCTACCACTCTTTTCCCTTTTGCTTGAGCTAGAGCTTCTGCATTGTCATCACGAGTATTATGGGGAGGATTAAAAATACGACCACTTCTCGTCATTCTTCCAATGCCCACAACATTATCAACATCTTCTTTCTCAACCGGCGCTTTAACCTCATACTTGGCCCCTTGGTAGAAAACTTCTCCTCCATAATTCCATGGGATTGCTTTTTCACTGTTATATGGGACGGGACCAGGAAGTGTAATAACCAAAGGAGGTGCTCTGGCAGGAATTGGAATCTTGGCAGGAGTATACGGGATAGATGCCACATTAACTGCGTTTTCAACCATTTCAGGACGTCGCACACGCTCAAACTGTAGATACCCACTATCCATCAACTGTTGAATCCCTTCTTTCACCTTATCACAAACTGAGGAAGTGACCAAGCAATTAGTACAGAATTTTCCACAACCAGCGTATAGACTCATCCTCAACAATTCCTTCTTCAATAATGGCAACAATGAACCCAATTCGATCACATCTTTAACCAGGTGAGTATCTTCAACAACCTCGATAGCATTTGCCGCATGGGTTCCATGGGGAGGCATAGGATTCTGAACAACATTAGGTCCTTGAGTAGGAGTAAACTCGATGGCTTTAGAGTCGAGAAGATCCTGGACTTTATGCTTCAATGCTTTACAGTTTTCAATATTGTGTCCAGGTGACCCAGAGTGGAACTCACATCTTGCATTGGCATCCCAATTGGCAGGCAACTTAGCAGGAGTGGCCAAAGTCCTCAATTGGACCAAGTTCAAATCGAGGAGATATGGCAATACTTGTGCGTATGTCATTGGGATCGGATCAAAAACTCTTTCTGGCAATTTCGGCCGTTGCTGATACTGACGCGGCTGATACCCTTGTTGTTGATGCTGGAAGGGAACATTTGGGATAGTCACAGCGGCTACTTGTTGATGAGCCTGGCTTTTGCCTTTACCATAGTAAGCAGCACTCGTTTCACCTTCTCTTTTCTTAGCAAACCCATTATATGGCTTCTTTCCACCAGCCCCAGAGGAGGAACTAGCAGCACTTGGATTCTGTATTCTACCAGCCTTAATTCCACTTTCAATTCGCTCACCAATCATAACAAACTCGGCAAAACTTGAGGATGCAGAGCAGGCGGAGTAGTATTGACCCTCCAGAGTGTTGGTGAACAGGTCCATCATTTCTCTTTCCAACATAGGTGGCTGGACTCTAGCCGCCAACTCGCGCCATTTCTGTGCATATTCTTTGAAGGACTCATTAGCTTTCTGGGATAGATTCTGTAACTGAGTGCGATTTGGTGCCATGTCAACATTATACTGATACTGCTTTATGAAGGCCTCAACTAGGTCCCTCCAACTTCGGATGTGAGTTCTCTCCAACCTCATATACCATTCCAAGGATGCCCCAGTCAGGCTATCTTGGAAAAAGTGCATCAACAGTCCTTCGTCCTCAGAGTATACATGCATTTTGCGATAGTAAGCTCGGACATGTGTCTTAGGGCAAGTGTTCCCCTTGTATTTCTCAAAATCAGGTACTTTGAATTTCGGTGGCACACGGACGCCAGGAACCAAACCCAAATCACTGATATCCATACCAAGTCCTTGGCCTTCCATGGCCCTCATCCTTTCTTCCAGACCTCTAAACATCCTTCCAGCATCATGTGGAAATCCCCATTCACTTTCAGGAAACAAGTCCTCATGTCGGTCCTCTTCCAACACGGGGATAGCAGCAACCCTTCTGATTTGTTGTGTGGTTTGTCCTTCAGGAGTAGGCTGGGGAGGCCCACGAGGATTACTTTGATTAGCAGCAGGAGGAATTACACCAGGTCCTCCGATCACAGGCTCACCATTGACACGAATATCAGCAGGATTTCTTTGCGGGGGGTCCGCAACAACCTGAGCAACTGTGTCCATCCTGATTCTAAGCTCTTCTTGGCGATCAGCCATGTTTTGCATGACTTCCATGAACTGAGCCATCTGAGCGGTGACCTGAGTTCTCATTTGGATAAGATCATCCCTTAACTGATCCATTTGCAGTGAATGATTAGCCCTTGTGTAGTAGCGATGTGCAGGTGGAGGTGCAATTGTTGTGGATGAAAACCTGGTCAGTTAAGCAAGAAAACCATCTGGTGTACATGTCATGTGTATGAATGCATGAGATGCATGTGTGCATGGATATGTCATGTTCTATTATTTTTAGGAAACTTTAGCTTTGTCTCAAACCAACAACACAAAATAATAGCATGAACTGAGATACCACCAAGATGAATAAGAAAACTCCATTAGATTTATAACCAAGTTTTTGACATAATCAGAATCACAAATCAATCCGCTCTCATGAGCCAACAAAGCAAATAAATGGAACTAAGAACCCCATCCAACAAGTCTGGTGGTGGTCCAAATAACAAAGTCATCACTAAGCGGGATCCCCCATGTCTACATGACGGAGGGGACTCTCTCCAATGTTCTTATCACTCCAGGTCTTCATTTCTTCAAAGAGCTTCTTGGTCTCAACACGGGTTGGCCTCTTAATGATCTCTTGAATCAGCAGGTCTTTTCTGAAATGCATTGTCTCCATGTGGCGATTCTTCACCTCCCAATACCTGGCTTCTTCTTGAGCTTGGGCATTACTCTGGTCTTTTTCTCTTATCTGACCCTTCAGCTTTCGGATCTCTTCATAACACTTCTCTATGGTATTCTGGCGATCCAACAAGAGTTTGTCTGCTTTCTTGCGACGAGATTTCTCTGAATTGGCATTTTCAGTCTGAATCTGGAGTCTTTTAGTCAAATCTGCCAACTGAGCCTCGTAATGTTCTTTCAGTTTCTTCTCTTGAGTTTCAGTAAATTTAGGGTCTATAGTCACCCTTGGCCTTTTCTGAGAAGTACTTCCTCTAGCATACAATTCTTCAAGCTCTATTTCTCTCATTTTCAACTTATGAAGAGCAGAAAGCTTCTCTTGCCTATCAGTATTCATCTTAACTTGCATTGTTTCCATTTGTTCAGTCAATTTCCGATTCTGCTCAACAGTTTGATTATAACGAGGCATGGAGACAATGTTGGGTTGTTCACCAGCAGGGGGGTACAAAGGATCCTTAGGAGGGAAAGGCATCCCTTGGGTATTGGCCACAGTCTTGACCCATTCAGTATAGTCTCCATAAGTTGCATTGTCTCTCTGTCCAAAATGCTTCTTATCTCTCCAACAAATACTCCTCCAAGCCTGCACAGCTTCTGCCATTTGTCCAATGTTGGTGGCCGCATGATAGAAAATGTTCTCAGCAATCTCAGTTTGCTCAGGAGGATTGATAAAAGCATATCCATAAGTTCTCCTAGCCAAGACGGGATTATAATTGATCCCACCTCTGATACCCATGAGAGGTACATTGTTGAACTTCCCACAACTCATAACAACTTCCATGTTATCTAAAGATCTATTATACCAGACAATGTCCTTGGCCCTAAGCCCCATAATCCTTTCAGCCCATTTAGATGTGTGCCTACTATCAACGAAAGCTCCACGCTCAGGCAAATGTGATCTGAACCAACAGTATAGCAACGGAGCACAACATCTGACCAAACCTCTCTTCTGACTATTCCTGTGATGAATGGAGTGATAAACATCCCCCAGAAGTGTAGGAACAGGATTCTACAGAATGAATATGTGAATGGCATTCATATCCACAAAGTCGGGCACGTTTGAAAACATCACGATACCATAGATACTTAGAGCCAAGATAGCCCTAAAAGTGTCCCATTCTTTCGCTTCAGCGGCCTCACAACCCCTTTTAACCAAAAACTCCATGCGAAAACCCTGAAAACCTCCTTTCTTGGAGAGACTTGCATCGACAACTGACTTGCTCAAATAAAGAGCCTTGGATATTTCGATGGAAGTGGGAGCCTCCATGGTGCCATAGTACGGAACTTCTCCCTTCTTGATCAGAATACCGAGGAAAAGAGAATATTCCTCCAATGTGGGAACCAAAAGATAGTCGGGGAACGTGAAGCAACGGAGGGAAGGATTATAGAACTGAAGCAAGGTATGAACTCCCTCTTGCTCGTACTTGGTGAACGGCATCTTGAGAAGACTCAGAATATACCCATATTTCTCGCGGAACTTGGTTGATTCATCCGGCGTGATCTTTTTTGCTAAACATTCAAGAGAATCCAGATTCGGATTTGGAAACGTATAGGAAATGTTGCGACTACCAGTCTTCAATGGTGGAGCCATGTGTTGGTCGGAGACAAAGCCAAATTTTCCTGAAAATAAATGAACATGCATGTCAAATGATATGGTGGAATGCGTTTCATTGGGAGAATCCTAAAGTCTTTTCATTATTTCTTTTCTTTTTCTTTTCTCTTTTCTTTTTTTTTTTTTGCACAAAGTGTACATTTTGTCACTATTTTTGGAAACAGACTTTAGGATTCTCCATTAATGAAGTGAGGTGGATGCAATAGCGTGACGTGTCATGTGTGTGATGTGGTGAGAGATTGAATGTCCCTCGCAGCTCTGTATATCTGGGTAACACTTGATGTAACAGGTTCAAAGTTCCGGCTTCAGATTGCAAAATGGAAATCAGGGTATGATGAAGGCTAGTATCCTGTCCCACCCCAAACTCACGGGTATGAATTCTAGACACGGACAGGTGGTCCCTAATGGTCACTAGGGTCTACAGTTCCCATGGGGTACAAAGTGTTTGAGGCAGCAAGCGTGCCAGACACAGTGTTCCATGAAAGAACCTCGCCCAGTTGTGGTACCCCATGTCAAACTCATCCATAGCAAGCGCTACGGGAGTTAAGATGAGCATCCACGCTAATCCTATGTGTCATTGGCCTGGGTAGTGGGCCTTTTACCTCACAAAAACCCCCCACCTGCAAAACAAAGCAGAGAAATATGTGGCCCCCACGGGGACCCATAATATAGTCCAGATGCATGATGTGCAAGCAGAAATAAACATGATATGCAAGCAGAAAATAAACATGCAAAAATATATACAAGATATAGACATAAAAACAAGTAAACACCCAATAAAATAAAACAAACAAAAGCTAGGATCGACTCGCCAAGAATGGACCAGCACAGGTCTATCACCTCCCCAGCAGAGTCGCCAGCTGTCGCTACCACGAAAAATGGAATCAGAGTCGCCACTAATATATTTATCCCATAAGGGAAAGGAATACCAGGAAACCTAACTCAGAACAAGAACAAGGTCTTTCGACCAGAGAACAGGGCACGGGAGTCGGTTACGCAAGGGGAAGGTGCTAGCACCCCTCACGCCCATCGTACTCGATGGTATCCACCTATGTTTGTTTCTATCTAAAGGGTGTATCTATGTCTAAAACTAAATGCGAATGAATGCAAAAGAAATACGGGGAAAAGAAGGAATTATTTACAAGTGTGCTCGCTTAGGCCCCGCGACCCAATGCCTACGTATCCCTTACAAGGAATCAGAGCGACCGTAGTTCGGCTCCATATTTTCTATGTTTTGGTGTTTTTTAGGTGAACAGAGGTTAAAGTCGAACTCCACGATGCTCGACCTTTGGAGACTTATACGCCTAATTATGGAATGGATTCAACATGTTCTTAAGAATGCCACGAGGGCGAGAGATAGAAGAGAGTTTGAGCGTTTCGAGGAAATCCCTTAAGCAAGGGAAACTCGAGTTACTCTTTGGTTTGTGTTTTTTAGAAGTTGGGAACTTACGCCTGAATGGGACCCTTAAGCAAGGGAGATCCAAGCACTCGAACATTCCCTTAAGCAAGGGACGTTCAAGCTTCCATTCCCTTTTTAAGAATTTTCACTTTGATTATTAATGTTTTAAGTATTTTCTTTGTATTTTTTAAAAGGGATTTTATTTAACCATTTATTAGTGTCTTAAAGTTGAAAAAGAAAAAAGAATGAAAATGGGGGGACTAGCCTAATTTCTAAACCTAGAGTTATTCTAATTCTTATCTAAACTAAATCCAAAGGAGATTAACTAAAAAAAGAGTCGTTTTAACAACTAAGGGCATTTTCGGTATTTCTCAAAATATTGAAAAATATTCACAAAAAGGAAGAAAATAAAATCTAGACTAACCATGAAATATTCACAATCAATACTATTTTTTATTCATTTTAAGACTATTTTTAAGAATTGAAACTAAAAAACTATGTATTTATTACTTAATAACCAACCAAAATTCAAAGAAATTCTACTATTAAAATTCTAATCAAAACAATTAATCCTAAAAATTCTAATTGGTAAGAAAATATTTTGTCATTTTTTATTTAGGCGAAATCAGTTAACAAGCAATAAAAGTAATTAAAAGAACTATTTTGTTTTTCTTTTTATTTATCACCAGCAGGGGGTGAATTAGCAAACTAAATGAATTGGGAACTGGTTAATAGACGCATTGGGCCTGAAACTGGGGGGTGTAAAAAGCGCCATGGCTAGGCCCAAATGCTTAAACATGAGACTGCATTAGTGGAAGGGGTGTACAAACAGAAACAGATTCGGGCCCCAAATGATCTTAAAGCAAAACATGGCCCAACGTCCCTTTTTATTAATCACTTCATTTTATTTATTTTATGATCAGCATTCATATCATCACCTTATTATCATGCGGACTGACTAAAGCGTGACATGCCAAAGAAATAGACAAAAATCAATTGGTCACCAATGGTTTAAGTCACAAAATAACAAAGAAAAGATTTCCAGCCAATCAACACATGCCAACTCACTCGTTCCAATCATGATAATAAAACAAAAACTCAAAAAAAAGGGAAACCATCCAACACATGCGCGACACCTCAGCAAACGTGGGGAGGGATTATGAACAAACAGAGACGCCGGAGCTAGGGCTCCGGTCGTCTTCCACGGTCGGTCTCACGGCGGCGCCACCACCTCTTTTCCAGAAATAAAGAACCATACTACCGCTCCACTCGGATTTCCTCACTGATTCTAGATCTACCATTTGTTTCCTCTAACTCTTTCACTAACGCACAAACCGAATCATACTTCCGTGATCTTGACATGAACAAACTTCACTAACACATCAATCCATTCCTAAGCATTTACAGTAAATGAACACAAAGCTTAAACACTTAAACACTTAGCATATCAACAAATCGAAACAGACTAAGAATCAGATTTTCACAGCAAATCGATACATAGAAAAGCATGCACATAATCTTCATTTCAGATCTAAATAGCCTATCACATGCTTCTATTATGCTGAGAGAGTTTTCAGGTCTTACCTGAAAAAGTTCTGGATTCGCGTTTATGCAGAAACTTCGCAAGATGCAATCCAACGCCTTGAGTTTTGAAGATGATGATGAGTGACAAATGCTTCAGATGATTTACGATAAGTAGACTCAGAAACCTTTCAGGATGAACCTTGATCTTCGATTCTCAGTGAGGTGATAGTAACAGTATGCAAGACTCGAAGCTCAAAGATGAGGATGATGGAATTCGGATCTCTGAGCGATGATGGTGCAGTGGCGGTGATGAAGATGGAGACTTGAAGAGATCGATGATTGATGAAGGTTGGGAATGGATGAAGGTTCGCTTATGGTGGTGATGTTGAAGATTCGGTTGAGAGTTTGTTACAGTTTGTAACAAACTCTGTGGAAAGGGAGAGTTGAAGATGAGAGAAGGGAGAAAAATGGAAGAGTGTGTGATGAGTGAAACTGAAAAAAATGAATCGTGAGAGAGCCCTGCGTGAGAGTGTGTGTGTCCTTATATAGCAAGTGTGGGAACTTGTTTTTTTTGTGAATGTGTGGAGTGGGACTTGTAGCTTTTCCTTTTCCCAAAACTTAGTGAACACGTTTGTGATATTTCAAGTAAGTTTTGTATCTGCTTTCCATGTACCTAGCAATTGCATGGCAACTTATGGGGTGGTGACTGTTGACAACAATGCATGCACATCTTTCCAACACCTTGCATGGATGACTTCGTTTGCACATAATTCTCACCATAAACCATCAATTGTTTCGAATTCGGTATCAACATGAAGAGGACACATAGTAGAGAGAATTTTGTGCTGGAGACTTCTCATAATAATGCTTGGAAAGATGATAAAAATGCCTTTAAACTCATGGTGTCATCACTGCAGGAGCTTTGCGCGCGCGTGTCTTGAACTGGCCTCAGAAACTTGGTAAATCGTGACTAGGTTAAGGCATGACTTTAATGCCTCATGAATGATTGCACACGCATCCATTTTGCTTGATTCCGGTTTTAATGGATAAAGGGCATGGAGGAGAAGAGGATTGTGTTGGACTTGCTCTCATATGATGCTTATACCTCTCTACAATTAACTTTGGAAACGACCCGCCACATGCTTGACAAAATGCCTAGTGCTTGCCTTGGATTTGTGTCCCTGCCTTGGCTAGAACATGACTTGGTGGGATCATGACTTTAAGCTTCTCTATCTCGATCAACACTTGTCTAAATGATCCAATTCTTGTCTCATTAGATAAAGGGAATGGAGGAGAAGAGATGCACACCAATTTTGTGTTTTATGAAACTTCATACTTCTCCAAAACTGGCCTCAAAGATGGCACACTACATGTTCGATTAAATGACTGCGCATGCCCAGCAATTCTGCCCAGCATCATGACTTGAATAACTTGGAACCTTCAAACTTTGTACCTTTGTATCTTTTCAACCATGATTCAAATGCAAAAACTTTTAACTACAAAGTTGTAGTGTGCCATGAGATGAACAATTTTTATGTTGACCTTGTCTTGGAATGATGCATAGAACCACGTGTAAACTGGGCTTAAGTGAGCTGTCCAACCATTTCCCAAACTTCTTAAAATTTCTCTAAGTGTAGATACTTTCTCTTTTGGGAAATTTCATTTTTCAACTACTTTCTAAATTTGGCAATTTGACAAATTTCTTGATTTTGATTATTTTTGTTGACCTTCTTTGACCAATTTTCATCCAAAATTCAACATTTGACAGTTGACTTTGACTTTGACCAAAAAGTCAACATTTCCTGATTTTTCTGATTTCAGATGAATTTCCCGATTAATCCGTTTAAGATCTAGTTCTCAATCAATTTTCAATCAACATAAATCCACTGAATATTTCCTCAAGCGTTTGCACTCTTGTACTCAAAAAATCATTCCTGATTAAATGTTTGACCAAAAAGTCAACCTGGTTGACTTTGGTCAAAAACCCTAGTTTTGAAGGATCATATGAATCTGGAGACTGTATCTTCTATCAAAGCTTTGACTTGTAAATATTCAAACCCTGATTTCAGAAGGATGTGAATGAAATGTCTCACCCATCAATTTCAGACCTGACTTTCCTTTTAACCAGAGCGTTCTCAATTTCCGCTTCTTTTTATCAGTTTCTTGGAGTGATGGTAATGAAATGAATGGATATATGAATGAAGGACCTAGATGAGGTATGCATATGAATGTGATATGAAATCCAATTGGATATAAATAAATGGGCAAATTTTGGGGTGCAACAATGTGAAGTAATGTTTTACATAAGACTACCTGAAGAGGTTCCTGAATAGGGTATATCAAAGGCTGATGCGAAGAAGCTTAGGCTTTGAACAAAGCTTAGGAAGAATGTCTTGGAGAAGACTCACTAAGGAGTTCTTTGAAAGAACAAGGTATGTCTTAGAAAAGATTGAATAAATATTTTAAGAAGGCTACCTAGAAAGGATATGGAATGTCTTAAAAAAGATTACCTAGAAAGGCTATGATGCATATTAGGGAAGACTATCTATAAAGGCTCCTAAAAGGGACATGATATGTCTTAACAAGACTGCCTAGAAAGGTTCCTCTAAAGGATATGAAACTTCTTAAACAGGACTACCTAGACAGGTTCCTATAAAGGATATGAAACGTCTTAAACAAGACTACCTAGACAGGTTCCTATAAAGGATATGAAACGTCTTAAACAAGACTACCTAGACAGGCTCCTATAAAGGATATGAAACGTCTTAAACAAGACTATAAGGTTAACTTAGATATGTCTCAAACAAGACTGACCTAGAAAGGCTCCTGGAGAGGATAAGGAGGGATTGGATATATGTTTTAAGCAGATTACCTAGAAAGGTATGATATGTCTTAAACAAGACTCACCTAGAAAAGTTCTTGGAAAAGATGTGATACGTCTTACACAAGACTCACCTGGAAAGGCTCTTAGACAGGATATGGGATACCTTAAACAAAACTACCTAGAAAGGTTCCTATAAAGGATATGAAACGTCTTAAACAAAACTACCTAGAAAGGTTCCTATAAAGGATATGAAACGTCTTATACAAGACTACCTAGAAAGTCTATGATACATCTTAAACAAGATTACTTAGAAATGCTCCTGGAAAGGATACGGTACGTCTTGAACAAGACTACAAGGTTAACCTAGATATGTCTCAAACGAGACTGACCTAGAAAGGCTCCTAGAGAAGATAAGGAGGGTCTTAGAGAAGACTGCTTGGAAAGGTTGATAATCATTTTGGACAAGACTACCTGGAAAGGTAAGGAATTCTTTGATTGCTTCTGGATTGCCTTTGAAGAAAGACTTGGAATGAGGTATTAGAATTGTATCTGTCATGATTGAATCGTTGATATGATCGTATTTGCACTGTACTTGGACGATAATATCCCTTTGATTATGAAATGACCTGAAAAGGCAACGTTAATTTTATGCAATGTTATGATGCATATGTCATGTAATGAGATTCTCGAAATAAATGAGAGTCTCTTATGTTATGTATGACGATTCCACATTGTAGGTTATAAGTAATACAGGCGTAGGAAGGCCAATTACACAACAATGCTCCTTGTGTGATACTAGTGTGATTTCCCCAATATCAGAAATTTTGAGAGACGTGCCTGTCATACCCCAATTTTTGACCTAAGATACCACCTCATATCATCTGCACATGCATCATTTGCATCTCTAACAAATTGCATAGCTTGTGTTTGCTACTTGTGACTCAGCAGGGTTTAATCTGGAAATCACTCATCAGTACAAGTAACAATCAATTAGGGTTTTGTTCTCCCTTCATCTCAAATGAATCATCTTCATCTACAATCAACATTTGGTCCTCAGAAATCCATCTCAACAGGCTCAGAGGCTCTGAATCAACCAGATTAGGGTTTTGACTGAAGATAGCCTACTCCTGACTTTTGCTCAGGATTTGACCTAATGACTTGGGACATGACCTCAAGACCCCAAGTGCATCATTTTGACCTAATCCATTGGCTCATAACATCTCCTACACAAGGATTGATCAACAGTGAAATTTCAAATCATCAGATTAGGGTTTTGGAACTATCAGGGACTGAAATCAGGGATCACATTTGAGAAACCCTAAAAAACCCCAGGGAGTCAATTAAAGGTTTCAATCATCCTCAAATAATCCCTATGACATCCAATGGAAATTGTGTCTCAATTCAAGATCCATAGTCATCAATTTGTGTTCATTTGAAGTGTGTCATTTTCAATTTGTGCGATTCAAGAGATTAGTTTGGAATTTGTTCAAAGAATTGGCATGTGGATTTGTCATTGATGAAAGAAAGTGTTTCATATGAATTGCTTGGAATTTAGAACAAATTCAAAATTATCCATAAGGATTTCTTCAAGGTTTGCAAAAAAGGAGAAGACATTATCCATTTTGAGTTCATTTTGAAAGAATTGCTTCAAGTATAATTCTAAAACCATAAATTCAAGAATTAAAAGTTCATTGGTGCAAGAACATTTTTCACATTACTTCAAGGACTTTTCTTTCAAGAATATCCAACATTCATGGTTCATACAAATTTATCCAAGATTCTAAAGGAAATTCAAGTGGAGTGTCTTTACATGAACAAATTCCAATTTTCAAATGAATTACAAAGGAACTTTATCTAAAGTTCAAGAATTAAAAAATTCTATTCATTTTCAAGGATACAAGTTCATACAATTTTAAAGTTGGAATGAATTGGAAATTACAAGAAAAAAAGAGAAAAACTACAAAGACATTCTTGAAGACTTTCTTCAATCTTCAAATCTCCATTCTTGGAATTCAAGTTTCTTCATTCTTTCTTCAAAGAATACTCATGTCACATGAAAAAAAGAAACAAAAAAGGGGTGAGATTAGCAAAAAGTCCAACAAAAGAAATAATTCAAAAAGAAGAGATAATTCAAGACAAAAAGGGATCAAAGAGAGATTTTTCTTCCACTTGCATGATTCATATCATAAGAAAAATCTCATAAAGAATATTCTTATTCTTTTTCTTATCTTGCAATGATGAAGAATATATTCTTTTTCTTATCTTGCAATGATTAAAAATTGCCAATCAAGTTCACCAAATTGCCAAACACATCCTAAGCTTTTCCTATAAATAGAAGGCTTCACTTCATTGCAAATCACACCAAAGCTACTATACTACTAGCTTTCTCACTTCTCCCTCTTCTCTCATAGTTTTCTAGTTTCTTGGTAAGAAGGAGAAATTCTTCAAAACCAAAGAAAACTACTTGAAAAGTGAGAATTGCTAGCTACAAAGTTCCATAGTTTGAAAAGGAGTGAGAAGTAGTTCATACCTTAGAGGAGAGTTCCAACTTGAAGTCCATCTTCAAGTCTCCCTAATATCCAAAGAGGTGTTGTGGCATCACCTTCATCAAAAAGCCTACAACAAGCAAGGTTGTTAGAGAAGTTGTTAGTAACAATTTAAGATTGTTAGTAACAATAGAGGAGTCAACACATACCTCAACAATAAAATCCGGCGAAAACCTCCTCGCCGTAGGTAAGTTGTATTCATCCTCATGCTCAAATATTATTGTTTAAATCATTCTTGCAAATATGTTATTATTGTGCATAGCTGAAAATTGAAAGCATAAAAGTTGAATTATTGTTGCTGTAAGCTAAAAAAAAACAAACACAGTTGCAACAACAATAACAGATTTACAATAATACATACATCAACTAATTCAAAATTTTAGTGGCTGTATCAACATCAATTGCAGCAAAAGTTCATGACAGGTTCAAAGCCTTGACAACAGAAATTTAAATTGTTCTTCAAAGATTCAGCAACAGAATCTTCACAACAAATTTGCAGTAAGTTCATAAACAGAAGCATAAGGATCAAAGCTTACCTCAACATCAAAACCGCAAAAATCCCCTTGCCTTGCCGTAGGTAAGTTGATTCTACTCTTTCTCTAAATTTTGCATTTTTGTTGCTGTTAAACTTAGTCCCCTGTTAGAACGAAAATCACCAGAAAAATTGAAACAGGGAGAGTGAGCCATCAATTGAGTTATGATTATAAAAGGAAAAACGAATTGATTTAAGAAGTTGAAAAAATAATTCGTATTACCTTCAAAATGAAAGAACTGAGAGCACCCTCAGAAGTTGTTAGCATCATTGTTCTTCGCGAGAGAGCGACCATGAGAAAGAGAGAGCTTTGTCGCCGTTGTTGTTGTTCGCTATGAGCAAAGAAGAGAGAGCCATGAGCAATCGCGAAATAGAGGGACTGAGCGATTATTGTTCACCGAGAGGAAATAGAAATCAAAAGAAAGAGAGCCGAGGATTCTTGTCCTTCGCGAGTCTGAGATCGTTGCTGTTGTTCATAGGAAGGAGAGAGCCATGGAGAGGAAAACGAAATTTTGCTCTTTGTTTTTGTTTCTTACAGAATCGTGAGTGAGAAAGAAAGAAGGAGGCGCTGCCTCTCTTCATGTGTTAGGGTTTTCAAACCCAATCCACTTGTGTTAAGAGGCGGATCCGGGTCCTTCCTGACCCGACCCGGTCCGACCCACTTCTCTTTATTATTTTTTTTTATTTGTTGCATTCAGCTTAAGTTAACATATTGGGCCTGCACCCCCCAAACGGATTTTATATCCCCCTCAGCCCAATTATTAATTTCTTCTAACTATTTCCTTTAGAAACTTTTTTTTCATAAAAAAGTATTTAGGATTTAGTTTTATTTTTTATAATCCTTATTAAAAAAATGACAAAAATATGTTTTTTATGTTAATAAGTGTGTTTTTGTTAATTCTAATTAAAAACTCCAAAAAAATATATTAGATGCATATTTTAGTTTATGTTTCTAATTATTTTCTCTTTTCATAAAAATCACAAAAAATATCTTCTTTTTTACTTTGAATTTAATATTTTCATATAATTTTGTGTAGTTAATCATTTGAATTTATATTTGATTACTGTTGCACATTTTACTTGAGCTTTCTAACTTCATCCAAGAATTCGAGATTATTTCTCTGTTGTCTTTTGGATTTGTCTGTTTTGTTTGGTCTTCCATTTGTTGTAGAATTCCAAAACAATTACTGGATGATCATGGAATGCTGAAAGCTGTGAGCTTATTCGACGTTCTATTTTGCTGGTGTGGATGCTTAATATCTGTTGAGATCCTAATTTATTCCAAGCACATCACTTGAGGATCACGGTAACACCTCAAACTCAGAAATCCAATTTTCTTATTCTTCAAGGTAAGCCTAAAACTCAATCAACTGTTTTCACAACAGTAATCAATTCATTTTCAAATCATTCAACTCATTTTCAAAACGATGTGGGGCCTCTCGAATATTAGAGAGTATAAGTCCCTTTTCTTTTTCTTTGTACAGTTTTTTAAACAGAAAACTTTTTCCAAATTACTTCCAAACAGTTTTTAAAACAATAAATCTCACATCTTTTTTCAAAACCATCCACCCTGTTTTATGAAAATAAAACAGGGGCCTCTCGAATATTAGAGAGTGTAAGTCCCATTTCTTTTCTTTTTGTACAGTTTTTCAAAACAATAAAACATTCTTCAAAAAAAAATCTTTTCAAACAATTTTCAAATCATTTTCAAAACAACAAAACTTCAAAGAAACTTCAAAACTTTTCAATATACCATGGGCCTCCACGTAGGTATAAGCCCCAAGCCCTTTTGTACATACTCACTCCAGTACATGAAATTAGGTATTTCATTGTACGCCTTTTGTACATATCTCGATCAGTTTGATTTTTTAACTTTGAAATACAAACCAAAAATGAAGGTTTCTTTAAATCTTCCCAAAAAATACCATGGGCCTCCATGTAGGTATAAGTCCCAAGCCTTTTGTAAATACCTGTTTAAATAGCTTTGAATAAACTCAAGTGGACCTCTCCCCGAGTGTGAGTCCCGAGCCCTGTGTATACAAATGGATCATGCTTACAGGTATATTTCCTTCATAAACTCCATTATATACACACACTTTGTCATATATGTGCTTGTTCATACTTGTTCATATCTGTTCATATAACTGTTCATATTTGTTCATGTACTTGTGCATATTTGTTCGTACTTGTTCATACTTGTGATTGTGTTATATACTTATTCAACTTAGTACAACACTAGGTTCCCCATAGCCTCCTATTGGGCTTCGTGCAAAGAATCTCCACTAGTTTAGGTTAGGACATAGAGTATGGTTTCCCGGTGAAATCGCTCTAAGAGCTCAGACCAACTATACCATGCCTCCCCTTGGGCTTTGCACAAACGAGTGTCCCTCCCATAGCCTCCTCTTGGGCTTACAATGCAAGGACCCTGGATTGTCCCTCCCATAGCCTCCTCTTGGGCTTACAATGCAAGGACCCTCGGATAGCCTCCTATTGGGCTTCGTACAAGGACCCACGGGCTTCTTATAAGCATCCCCAATATCCAAAACAAATACCCTAGGAGATTAGACATTTTTCATCTCTATGCTAGGAGTATCTCTTATATATCATCACAAACAATCAATCAATCAAACTTTTTTTCCACAAGTCTGGCTAATCAATCAAACTTTTTGCCACAAGGCTGGCTAATCAATCAAACTGTTTTACCACCGTACTGGATGATTAATCAAAGTTTTTGTCACAAGGCTGACTTCATTGAAACTTTTGCCACGAGGCTGGCTGATTAATCAAAACTTTTTGTCACAAGGCTGACTTCATTGAAAGTTTTTGCCACAAGGCTGGTTAAACAAACAAAAATCAAACAGATGTATGTGATGATATAGATTAGATACATCTAGAATTTAGACGACATTTGTCTATTTTCCTTTGCTTCCACTAGCATAAGTGGGAACTACGATTGCTCTGACTTTCTCAACATCCCTTTGAGAATACGTAGGCACAAGGTCGATCCTTGGCGAGCAAAACAAAACACAAAAAAACCCATTCAAACCTTAGCACCCGTAGACCCCGAGCTACAGATGCTCTGATTCCCTCTAAGGGATATGTATGCAGAGGATCGCGATGATCTTTGCGAGCATAATCAAACAAACACCTTAGGTCCCACCTATTTCACAAGAACCTCCACCACAACAAGAATGGAATAAACAAAGCAAAGAAACCTATAGAGTACTATAGATACGTTGGGTGCTAATACCTTCCCTTCGTATAACCAACCCTCTTACCCAAAGATCTCTCCCCCCACTTTTAGGTTATTGCAGCTTTTTTCCTTTTCCTCCTTTGGAAATAATAAAAAGTTTGGTCGATACAAAAGAAAAATCATTTTGTATGAGCACTCGAGCCCAAAGAAGGCATCAGGTGTCTCATCCACAAAAAAGAGGAACAAAACGATTTTTTGCCCGCGACAGAAAAATGGCGACTTCACTGGGGACCATCTTTTTATTGTTTCCAAAGGAAGGGTTAATTCTATTTGCTTTATTTTTCATTTCATTTTTTGTTATATGTGTGGTTCTGGTTCTGTTACATGCGTGGTTCTGTTACAAGTGATACATTATGGACAAATCCTAACCCGGATTAAGTACACATAAGAATTAGGTGGAGGGTATAGTCATGTGCAGGCGCACGTGAGAATCCTTCCGCTCAGTGGAGGTTCCTTGTTGGTAATATATGTTTAGCATGTTTCATAGCGAAGACATTGTTACTTTCATTGAACTGTAGAAGCTGAGAGACCGTAGAACCCCAACCCATCTTGGCCTTATTAGGTTGTGGTGCAGAAACTATTCAGGTGAAGACTTGGATTAGTTGTCATGCGGAGAACCACACTCAGACGAGTTTTTCTTGAGAATATTACTGGCTCATGAGTTTAATTGTGGAAGGCCGGTAATATCCGAAAGAAAAATGTAGACTCTGACGTATCAGTAGAACATGTCATGCAGGTGATTAACTAGATCTATCCCATTTTTGGTTCTCTGACCCCATGCTCGTGACTTTGGACCTTTGAACCTATGCGTTACCATGTTTGTGTTACCATGTTTATGTTACCATGTATGCGTTACCATGTTCGCGTTACCCTGTTTGCGTTACCATGTTTGCTTTACCATGTTTGAATATGTGGCATCCACGCATCCATGCATTCATACATTCATTAAAAAACCCATCTTTTTCCATTAAAAACATGATTTTTCCAAAAAATTTAGAGAATTTTCTTTGCAAACATTATAGGATTAAGTTATGGAAAAAAGGTATACCAAAAAGTACGGTTTCAAAACGCCTGATGTAGAAAGACTGATAGAGTTAGCATCTTTTGTACAAGATCCTTCTAATTTTAGGAAAAGTTATGGAAAGCTTTTGCCTATCCTGAACACTCATGTTGATGAAGGACTTCTCAAAACTCTGGTTCAGTTCTATGATCCCATCTACCGTTGTTTTACCTTTCCAGACTACCAGTTGGTACCGACCTTGGAAGAATATGCCAATCTTTTAGGTATTCCTGTGTCTGACAAAATACCCTTCAATGGTTTGGAAGCCATTCCTAAGTCACACATCATTGCAACGAGTACCCATTTGAAAAAGTCTGAAGTAGAGAGTAATTGGACTACCAAAGGAAATCTCCCGGGTTTAACCTCACACTTCCTGATAAAGAAAGCCTTTGATTTCATCGAAACTGGTAGCATGATAGCTTTTGAAGCCATACTAGCCTTGCTCATCTATGGGTTAGTTCTGTTTCCCAATGTCGACAACTTTGTCGATATCAATGCCATAAAGATCTTTCTGATTGGAAATCCTGTTCCGACTTTGCTTGGTGACATGTATTTCTCTGTCCATCATAGGAATCGCCAAGGCAGTGGAATCATTGTATGTTGTGCACCTTTGTTGTTCAAATGGATTGTTTCACACTTACCTGAGTCTCCTATTTTCACGGAAAACCGAGAAGGTTTGCGTTGGCCTCGAAGACTTATGTCTCTTACTAATAATGATATTCATTGGTATACTTTGGCTCGCTGTGGTACAGAAACCATTGATAGTTGTGGAGAGTTCGCCAACGTACCCCTCATTGGTACACAAGGAGGAATTAACTATAATCCGGTCCTGGCCCGACGACAACTCGGGTATGCAAATTCAGTTAAACCTGTTGGTCCCACAGTGGAAGGGTACTTCTACCGAGAAGGGGATAATCCTAAAAAGTTGAAAGCAAGGATGGTGAGAGCTTGGTACGATGTCCGATGGAAAGAAAAAGGTGAGGAAAGAAATTGCATTGCCATGGACGCCTACACCTGCTGGGTAAAGAAAAGAGCAAAAGAGTTTCAAATGCCTTATGCTTATGAAAAACCCATGTTTCCTGCAGTGTCTCAACGACCCAACATTCCCACTATGAAAGAATACCAAGACACTTTGGCTAAAATGAGGACAGAAAAAGATGCTTGGGAAGAAAAGTTTCGTAGCACTGAGGTGGAAAATAGAAAGTTGAAGAAAAGAGTGAAAGATCACGAAGAAACTCTCTATTATCAAGATGGATGGCTCATGAGCAAAGATGAGAAGATTCGTCAGAAAGACGCTGCAATCAAGAGGTATATCAAAGAAAGCAAGAAAGATCTTGAAGGCTCGACAAGCAACGCTCCGAATCCTGATGATTGGAAGACTGTTGTTGACAAGCTGAGAGCTGAAAAGGCCGAATTGAAAGCTCACTATGGGAAAGAAATCATGAAGCTCAAGCTGCACAATGCATTTGGTTCTTCGTCTGATGAAGATGTTTAGGATTTGTTTAGATTTTTATTTATCATTTGCTTTTGTAAGGAGCTACGCTCCAATGTTGTAACATTTCCCATTATTGCAAAAAATAAAAAAAATGAATGAATAAAAGATTTGTTTGTGTTCAAATGTTTGCAAGAAAATAATTTTTAAAATATTTGGAAAAAATCATAAATTTCTTTTTTGCATGCATCATTCTGCATATCGAGTCTGTTGTATAGAGTCTCATCTTTTGGATCTTTCTCCAATAGATCGTCAAGCTGTCGCGTCTCAAAGTTTCTCGACCGCGCTCGCAATCAGATCACAGATACAATACTCGTTCAAGCAGAAGAAGAGTAATGGAACACTCTGAACAAGAGAATATTGAGCTTCGTGGTACAGTGACCTCCCTTCAGGAAAAGTTGGAAAGTCTCACGACTCTGGTTGACTCCTTGATGGCCGCACAGAATCAGCCGCCGCCACCCAACAGCCAAGCAACAGTAACATCTGAAGTCACTACTCCAGTTTCTACAGTTGCATTCAACATTCCATCTTTCTCCATGCCAGAAGGTTGGGGCCCGCCTTTCAGCTTTGGTACAGGTTTCCGTCATAATTTCTCTGGGGTTCAAACAGCTACAACTGAAGCGCCTGCTGCACAAGGTTCGGCGTTTATTCCACATTCGGGGGTAACTTTTTCCCAGATTACTATGGCACTTTCTCAACCCACTATGACAGTTCCAACCCCTACGGTTCACACAGTTCCTTATGGTGGCAATGAGATTTATCATGATCAGGGTGATAGCACGAATCAGCGTAACCTTGTGGAAGATCTCCAAGAGCAGTTCAACAAGATTCAATTGGAAGTCAAGGCTATTCGTGGGAAAGATTTGTTTGGAAAGAATGCCCAGGAGCTATGTTTGGTTCCCAGTGTACGAATACCAGCTAAATTCAAGGTCCCTGACTTTGAAAAGTACAAAGGTAGTTCTTGTCCGCAAAGCCATCTTGTGATGTATGCCAGAAAGATGTCTACTTATGCAGATAATCATCAGTTGCTTATCCATTACTTTCAAGACAGTTTGACTGGTGCCGCACTGAAGTGGTACACAGGCTTGGATAGCACCAATATTCGGACTTTCAATGACCTAGGTGAGGCCTTTGTCCGACAATACAAGTATAACTCGGACATGGCTCCGGACAGAGATCAGCTTCGGTCCATGGCTCAGAAAGACCATGAAGCTTTCAAAGAATATGCCCAACGATGGAGAGAAACCGCTGCTCAGATTAATCCACCGTTAAAAGAGAAAGAGATGACAAAGATCTTTTTGAATACTCTCAGTCCGTTTTATTATGAACGCATGATTGCTAGTGCTCCAAGTGATTTCACCGAAATGGTAAACATGGGTATGCGTTTAGAAGAAGGAGTCCGAACCGGACGTCTGACTAAAGAAGGTGGATCTTCAAGTGGAACCAAAAAGTTCGGAAGTGGTTTCCCAAAGAAGAAAGAACAAAGTGTTGACATGGTATCCCAAGGGAGGCCAAGAGGAAATGTCAATCATCAACGACAGATTGCTGCTATTGCGCCAGTCGTTAATACAACACCGAATCCGGGGTTTACTCCGCAGTTTCAACAACAACAGCCTCGACCACAGGCTCAGCAGTTAAACAATAATCAGAATCGAGTACAAAGAGCTCCACAGTTCGATCCGATTCCAATGACCTACACAGAATTGTACCCTGCTTTGGTTGAAAGAGGTCTTGTTCAAACTAAAGCACCACCACCAGTACCTGAGAAACTCCCATGGTGGTACAAAGCTGAGGTCTCATGCCCTTATCATCAAGGAGCACCTGGCCATGATCTTGAGCATTGCATAGCCTTGAAGTATGAAGTTCAGAGGTTGGTTAGATCTAATCTCCTCTCTTTCAGAAATTTGAATCCTAATGTGCAAGCAAATCCGCTGCCCAATCATGGAGGGCATGTGGTAAACATGGTATATGGATGTCCTGGCCAATACCGAGTCTATAATATCAACTTCTCAAGAGCAGATTTGGTACAAATGCACGCCACTCTTTGTCGAGGGCCGAGTTTTCGCCAGCATCAATATGGTTCCTGTAGAATATGTTGTGTGGATCCTCACGGGTGTTCGATTGTGAGAAGAGATCTCCAAGTTTTGCTAGATAATGGTACTATTGAGATCTACAGAAATAGGGATGAAAATGAAGTTAACATGATAGGATGTTATCCGCATGAGCTTTTAGTCTCAGATATCAACTCGGAAATGCCTACAGTTAACGTCATCGTTCCTCATTTCAACATGCCTGAGCGCATGGAAGTTACTTACAACAAGCCGAAGGTTCCTATTGCTCCTTTGATCATTTGTCTACCTGGACCTGTTCCTTATGACTCTGACAAGGCAGTTCCATACAACTACAATGCTACAATGATAAAAGATGGACAAGAAGTTCCTTTGCCTACTCTCTCATCTGTTGAAAACATTGCTGATGTAAGTCGTGTAACAAGAAGTGGACGTGTGTATACTCCGCTACCTCCGAAACAGCCTGTTGCTCCTGTATCCGGGCAAAATCCTGTGAATACACCATTGGGGAACCCTGTGGAAACTCCTGTCAGTAATACAAACATTGATCTTGGTCAATCCAGTGGAACCAATGTGAATCCTGACTTCGATGAAATTTTGAAACTTATCAAAAGAAGTGAATATAAGATTGTGGATCAGCTTATGCAGACTCCTTCGAAGATCTCGATACTTTCATTGCTGTTGAATTCAGAAGCCCACAGGGAAGCCCTGATGAGAGTCTTAGATCAAGCTTTTGTAGATCATGATGTGACTGTTGACCACTTTGATGGGATAATAGCCAATATAACAGCTTGTAACAATTTAAGCTTCTGTGATGAAGAACTCCCCGAGGAGGGTAAAAATCACAATCTTGCTTTGCACATTTCTATGAACTGTCAGTCAGACTCTTTGTCCAATGTGTTGGTAGACACCGGATCTTCCTTGAATGTGATGCCAAAGACGACTCTTGCTCGCTTGTCTTACCAAGGAATGCCTATGAAGTTCAGTGGTGTAGTTGTCAAAGCATTTGATGGATCGCGAAAATCGGTTATTGGCGAAGTCAACCTTCCCATGACAATTGGTCCACATACATTCCAAATCACCTTCCAGGTCATGGACATTCAAGCTGCTTATAGCTGCCTGTTAGGACGACCATGGATCCATGAAGCAGGGGCAGTAACTTCTACGCTCCATCAAAAGTTAAAGTTTGTAACAAATGGAAAATTGGTAACAATAAGTGGAGAACAAGCCTTGATGGTGAGCCATTTATCCAATTTCTCCTTCATTGGTGCTGATGATGTGGAAGGAACTCAGTTCCAAGGTCTCTCTTTAGAAGAAGAATCTTCCAAGAAGAAAGCATCAATCTCTTCTTACAAAGAGGCAGTGAAAGTAGTGAAAGATGGAACTACCACTGGTTGGGGGCAAGTTGTGATCCCGACCAAGAATGAAACTAGAGCAGGTCTCGGATGTTCACCAACATTCTCAAACTGCACCAAGAAGGATGAAACCCTTCGTCCGATCAAAGAAACATTCATTAGTGGAGGATTCCTTAACCCAATTCCTCAAGAGGTCAATGTCCTTATTGAAGAATGCATCGAAGAAGGTCTCTCCGATAGTGAAGAAGAATGGAAATGTTATCTCAATGACTCAGGATACATATCTCAGGAAGAACCATATCCTCCGTCACAGAAATCCAAAGGCAAAGAAACTGAGCCTATTCCTGCAGAAATTTGGGATACCTTAGGACAACCAAGTGGAAAATTTGATTACATGGTGAAATATACTGCGCCTGAAAGTTCAAAAATTGCGATTGAGGATATCCAACCAACTGGATGGGGAGATTCCTTTGAATATAATAGTCAACCAGAAGAGGTTTATCAGCCCTGTCAATTTTCTCAGCAGCCTGAAATTACTGGAGATTTCGGATTCAATGCATCTACCAAGATTAACAATCCTGAAGATGGTTATTATCACATAAATGCCATTTTTGAAGATGAAGGGGAAGATGGTCCCGCAGCTGACTCAGAAAGTGTCGCTGACAATGAGTCTCTTCATCCTGAAGACTGGGAAATACATCCTGAAAATTCTGAAGATTGTGACTCATCATATGCTCTTCAAGAAGTAGAAGAAGACCGTTTCAACTCTACAAAGAACAAGGTTGACAAACCAGGACCTTCAAATCCTGCTCGACCAGCGGTCAATGTCAATGTTGGAGATGACTCTGAGGAGAATTTTCCTGAATACATAATACACAGAGGAGTTCGTTGCTACTGGAAAGCTGTTGACGTTCCGAATATTGTTCGCCGCTCAAAGTAATCACCTCGCTGTTATTTTGACCTCCTGCCTTGCCCAAAGCAGAGAGATGTTTTATAGGGCTTTACTTTTAAATGTTCCGCCCAAATAACTTTGTGTATAGGGCTTTGTTTTAAAAGTTTCCCTCTTTGTCCTGCCCAAGACAAATGAGTTTGTGTTTAGGGCTTTGTTTCAAAAATGAATCATAAATAAAGTGTCATTTTGAATTCCCTACATTATATGTTTTATTTTTGTTTTTTTCTGGAAATGGTAATCCTAAAAAACCAATAAAATAAAAAAAAAATAAATAAAAAAAAAACTTTCTCAAAATAATCTGCATACACTCCTGCATTCATAAATTTTCTGAAATAAATATAAATCACATGTGCAGATTTACTATTGATAAACCCATTGAATGCAATAACCCTATGCCCTCTCCCAACTTTGAGTTTCCTGTGTTCGAAGCCGAAGAAGAGGAAGAAGAGGAGATCCCGGACGAGATCTCTCGATTACTTAAGCACGAGGAAAGAACCATTCTGCCTCACAAAGAGCCTTTGGAAAAGATCAACTTGGGTTCTGAAGAAGACAAAAAAGAAGTGACCATTGGATCGCTGCTTGATGCTGATATCAAGAGTAAGTTGACAGACCTTCTCAAAGAATATGTTGACGTGTTTTCCTGGTCCTACCAAGACATGCCTGGGTTGGATACCAATATTGTTCAGCATTACTTGCCATTGAAGCCAGAATGTCCGCCAGTTAAGCAGAAATTGCGAAGGACTCACCCTGATATGGCTAATAAGATCAAAGTGGAAGTTCAAAAGCAACTCGACGCAGGTTTTCTTGTCACCTCAGAATATCCTCAATGGTTGGCCAACATAGTGCCAGTTCCGAAGAAAGATGGAAAAGTTAGAATGTGTGTTGACTACCGTGACTTGAACAAGGCCAGTCCAAAAGATGACTTTCCATTACCACATATCGACATGCTGGTCGATAACACCGCTAAGTTCAACGTCTTTTCCTTCATGGACGGGTTCTCCGGTTATAATCAGATCAAGATGGCTCCTGAAGACATGGAGAAGACATCTTTCATCACCCCATGGGGTACTTTTTGCTACAAAGTGATGCCATTTGGATTAAAAAATGCAGGCGCAACTTACCAAAGGGCAATGACTACTCTCTTTCATGACATGATGCATAAAGAAATTGAAGTTTATGTGGACGACATGATAGCCAAGTCCAGCACAGAAGAAGAACATATTGAATACCTTTTGAAGTTGTTTCAACGACTAAGGAAATATCAGCTTCGCTTGAACCCTAACAAATGTACTTTTGGGGTTAGATCTGGAAAACTCTTGGGTTTCATTGTCAGCCAAAGAGGTATTGAAGTAGATCCCGACAAAGTCAGAGCTATTCAAGAGATGCCTGCACCAAAGACTGAAAAGCAAGTAAGAGGATTTCTCGGACGATTGAACTATATCTCCAGATTTATCTCTCAAATGACTGCTACTTGTGGGCCAATTTTCAAGCTTCTCCGCAAAGATCAAGGGGTTGTATGGACTGAAGATTGCCAGAAAGCGTTCAACAGTATCAAAGAGTACCTGTTAGAACCACCAATATTGATTCCTCCAGTTGAAGGAAGACCACTAATCATGTACCTTACCGTGTTAGAAGAATCCATGGGTTGTATGCTTGGACAACAAGATGAAACCGGTAAGAAGGAGCATGCCATCTATTACTTGAGTAAGAAATTCACAGACTGTGAGTCTCGTTACTCCATGCTCGAAAAAACATGTTGTGCTTTGGCTTGGGCTTCAAAACGTCTCCGCCAATACATGATCAACAATACTACTTGGTTAATCTCCAAAATGGATCCGATCAAGTATGTCTTTGAAAAGCCTGCCTTAACAGGAAGGATTGCCCGATGGCAAATGCTGTTGTCCGAGTATGACATTGAATACCGTGCTCAAAAAGCGGTCAAAGGAAGCATTCTCGCCGATCATTTGGCGCATCAACCAATTAATGAATATCAATCTCTCAAGTTTGACTTTCCTGATGAAGATGTCTTGTACTTGAAGATGAAAGATTGTGACGAACCGTTACTTGAAGAAGGTCCTGAGCCCGGATCAAGATGGGGCCTAATTTTTGATTGAGCAGTAAACGCTTTTGGCAATGGAATTGGGGCAATCATCATCACTCCCAAGGGCACTCATATCCCATTCTCCGCCAGATTGCTATTTGATTGCACCAACAACATCGCAGAATATGAAGCTTGTATCATGGGTCTCGAAGAAGCCATTGACTTAAGGATCAAGATCCTCGACATATATGGAGATTCAGCCCTCGTGATCAACCAAATCAAAGACAAATGGGAAACTTATCACCCTGGCTTGATTCCCTACAGAGATTATGCAAGACGTCTGTTGACTTTCTTTAACAAGGTTGAATTGCATCATATACCTCGAGATCAGAATCGAATGGCAGATGCCTTGGCTACTCTATCTTCCATGTTCAAAGTCAATCACTGGAACGATATGCCTACAGTTAGAATTACGCGCCTTGAAAGGCCCGCATATGTGTTTGCAACCGAAGCAGTCATCGATGATAAACCGTGGTTCCACGACATCAAACGCTTCCTTCAAACTCAAGAATACCCGCTTGGGGCATCAAACAAAGATAAGAAAACTCTAAGGATACTTGCTGGCAGTTTCTTCCTGAACGGAGATGTGCTATACAAAAGAAATTTCGACATGGTTTTGCTCAGATGCGTGGACAGACACGAAGCAGACATGTTAATGCACGAAGTGCATGAAGGGTCCTTTGGAACTCATTCAAATGGGCATGCAATGTCCAAAAAGATCTTAAGAGCAGGATACTATTGGTTGACAATGGAATCTGATTGTTGTAAACACGTGAAGAGATGTCACAAGTGCCAGATCTATGCAGATAAGATCCATGTGCCACCGACTCTACTCAACGTTCTCTCATCTCCGTGGCCTTTCTCCATGTGGGGTATCGACATGATTGGAATGATCGAACCGAAAGCTTCAAACGGTCATCGTTTCATCTTGGTAGCCATTGATTACTTCACCAAATGGGTCGAAGCAGCATCTTACGCCAATGTTACAAGACAAGTGGTTGTGAGATTTATCAAGAATAACCTCATTTGCCGATATGGTATTCCCAGCAAGATCATTACTGACAATGGTTCAAACTTGAACAACAAAATGATGAAAGAATTGTGTGAGGAATTCAAGATTGAGCATCATAACTCTTCTCCTTACAGACCAAAAATGAACGGCGCCGTCGAAGCTGCCAACAAGAACATTAAGAAGATCGTCCAGAAAATGGTCGTCACTTACAAAGACTGGCATGAAATGCTGCCATTTGCTTTACATGGGTACCGTACTTCAGTGCGTACTTCAACAGGGGCAACTCCCTTTTCTCTAGTATATGGCATGGAAGCTGTGCTCCCCGTAGAAGTTGAGATCCCGTCAATGAGAGTCCTCATGGAAACTAAGTTATCAGAGGCTGAATGGTGTCAAAGCAGATACGATCAGTTGAACTTAATCGAAGAAAAACGTATGACTGCTCTATGCCATGGACAGTTATACCAAGCAAGGATGAAACAAGCCTTCAACAAAAAGGTTCGACCTCGTGAATTTCAAGAAGGCGACCTCGTGCTTAAAAAGATCTTGTCTTTTCAACCAGATTCTAGGGGCAAATGGTCTCCTAATTACGAAGGCCCGTATGTTGTCAAAAGAACATTTTCTGGCGGCGCCATGACTCTTGCAACCATGGATGGCGATGAACTCCCACATCCTGTGAATGCTGATGCAGTCAAGAAATACTTTGTCTAAAAAAACAAAAGAACAGCTCGGTAAGTCGAAAACCCGCAAAGGGCGACTTAGGCAAAAATGAGCGTCTCGGTGGACTGAAAACCCGAAAGGGCGGTCCAGGCAAAAATTAGAGACAATAAACAGAAAAAAATTCATCCTGGTAGATTGAAAACCTGAAAGGGCAATCTAGGCAAAAATTAGGGAATTATGACAAAGTAACTGCATCAGTCCGTACTTCGTCACCTGAAGAGTCTTTCTCCATCAAAGGATCTTCAATCAAATCATCGCCAATATGAAGCGACAAGCACAGTTGGAACTCAAAGTTGATAGGGAATAGTGGTTATTGCTTTCAATGTAGCCTTTTCCGCATAATTACCATTTCCAACTTTTGTAAATACTCCATGGAATCACGCCTTTAGCTGATTTCCATCCTATTAAATAAATTTGAGCCTTGTGCCCATTTGTTTGCAATTCTAATTTCTTTTAGCTTGCAAAATGACGCTTTAATTGTGTTATTCACTTTTGAAAGAAAAAAAAAGAAAAAAAGTTTTAAATGAATTTACTTCACTTTTTCAAAATAAAAGCGAAACTTTCCTTTGAGTTGTGAACAACAGAAGGAACATCAACAGCTATCTCCATAGGACGAAGCTCTTCTATCCCCAGTGAAGAGGCTCTTCTATTCCCAGTGAAGAAGGTCTTCTATCCCCATTGACGAAGATTTTCCATCTCCAGTGAAAAGGTTCTTCCATCTCAATGAGAAAAGATGCTCATCTTCCCCAGAGAAGTTTAAAGCACGCAACACCATTCATCACCTGTGTTATCTACACCGTGTTGAAGAACATTTGCCAAGTATCTGGTTGTATTGCGACGTCGGTCCTTCTCCAGTACATACTTCATTGTCTGTCAGTATTGTCAGTATGCTTGCTACATTCATGACATTCATCATTCATACATATTTGCATCATTTATGCATTCTTGCATTTTTCAATAATCACTTGTTCAGGATATATCTATCCCAAAAAAAAGCAAAAAAGAAGAAAAAAGAAAAGAAAAAAAGAAAACAAGTATGGGTGTGTCATCTCTCCAAATAGGTTGTCACCCATAAGCAGAAAAAAACTTCTTGTTTCTCCAGTTCCCCACTGAGATCATTCCTTGTGGAAGAAGGTTGCTTTAGTTTCTCCTCTCAAAACAAAGGAGAAAATCCCCATTTGAGTTCATTCCTCATGGGTACAAAGTCTTGTTTGACTGTCTCTTTCCAATTCATTCTTGGTTAGAACCTTGTCTTTACCAGAGATTCAAATTCCGATTCCCCAAACAGAGTCGTGAAAAACAGACAATAAGCAATAGCCTCATCATCCGAGCAGCTTATGTCTCTTTCAAAAGCTTTTCCTCTCTAGGAAATCAATCATGAAAACCATGTGACAATCAGGGCCTTATTACTGTTCACAAGGCTGAATAACCAGTAATTTCCCTAGCAAAGTCTCCAGGATCATTTTATCACTTGGCTGATAATTGATCATGTCTTCAAAACCACTATCACAAGGCTGGTAGTCGGTAACCTTTTGTTCTGGTTATATTATTAAACATGTCTATCACCATGCTGATAGTCGGTAATATTAACCAAAACTTTGAAACTTTTTTTTACCTTGACAAGTCTATCACAATGCTGATAGTCGGAAATACAGTTTCATATCTTTCACCTTCGCATTATTAAACAGGTCTATCCCCATGCTGATAGTCGATAATGTCGATAGGTAAGCTTTTCTTACAAAGCTATCATTCCCTGGTGAAGCATACACTTGCTTTCCCGAAAAGACAAAACGGATTCTCTTCCTAAAACGGATTGAGACATCCTTCCCAATCTCTTGTCCCCAGTGGAGTCAGTTCTTGATATCCCCTCGGTAAAGATATTTTGGCATCGTTCGCAATTTTGGTATCTTAGGTCCAAAATTCGCGTCTTCTGATATTTAAGTCTCTTCTACCCTATTAAAACGAAGATTTTCAATCTTCATGTCTCAGGTTGAAGAAACTTAAATAGGGGCATCTGTCATACCCCAATTTTTGACCTAAGATACCACCTCATATCATCTGCACATGCATCATTTGCATCTCTAACAAATTGCATAGCTTGTGTTTGCTACTTGTGACTCAGCAGGGTTTAATCTGGAAATCACTCATCAGTACAAGTAACAATCAATTAGGGTTTTGTTCTCCCTTCATCTCAAATGAATCATCTTCATCTACAATCAACATTTGGTCCTCAGAAATCCATCTCAACAGGCTCAGAGGCTCTGAATCAACCAGATTAGGGTTTTGACTGAAGATAGCCTACTCCTGACTTTTGCTCAGGATTTGACCTAATGACTTGGGACATGACCTCAAGACCCCAAGTGCATCATTTTGACCTAATCCATTGGCTCATAACATCTCCTACACAAGGATTGATCAACAGTGAAATTTCAAATCATCAGATTAGGGTTTTGGAACTATCAGGGACTGAAATCAGGGATCACATTTGAGAAACCCTAAAAAACCCCAGGGAGTCAATTAAAGGTTTCAATCATCCTCAAATAATCCCTATGACATCCAATGGAAATTGTGTCTCAATTCAAGATCCATAGTCATCAATTTGTGTTCATTTGAAGTGTGTCATTTTCAATTTGTGCGATTCAAGAGATTAGTTTGGAATTTGTTCAAAGAATTGGCATGTGGATTTGTCATTGATGAAAGAAAGTGTTTCATATGAATTGCTTGGAATTTAGAACAAATTCAAAATTATCCATAAGGATTTCTTCAAGGTTTGCAAAAAAGGAGAAGACATTATCCATTTTGAGTTCATTTTGAAAGAATTGCTTCAAGTATAATTCTAAAACCATAAATTCAAGAATTAAAAGTTCATTGGTGCAAGAACATTTTTCACATTACTTCAAGGACTTTTCTTTCAAGAATATCCAACATTCATGGTTCATACAAATTTATCCAAGATTCTAAAGGAAATTCAAGTGGAGTGTCTTTACATGAACAAATTCCAATTTTCAAATGAATTACAAAGGAACTTTATCTAAAGTTCAAGAATTAAAAAATTCTATTCATTTTCAAGGATACAAGTTCATACAATTTTAAAGTTGGAATGAATTGGAAATTACAAGAAAAAAAGAGAAAAACTACAAAGACATTCTTGAAGACTTTCTTCAATCTTCAAATCTCCATTCTTGGAATTCAAGTTTCTTCATTCTTTCTTCAAAGAATACTCATGTCACATGAAAAAAAGAAACAAAAAAGGGGTGAGATTAGCAAAAAGTCCAACAAAAGAAATAATTCAAAAAGAAGAGATAATTCAAGACAAAAAGGGATCAAAGAGAGATTTTTCTTCCACTTGCATGATTCATATCATAAGAAAAATCTCATAAAGAATATTCTTATTCTTTTTCTTATCTTGCAATGATGAAGAATATATTCTTTTTCTTATCTTGCAATGATTAAAAATTGCCAATCAAGTTCACCAAATTGCCAAACACATCCTAAGCTTTTCCTATAAATAGAAGGCTTCACTTCATTGCAAATCACACCAAAGCTACTATACTACTAGCTTTCTCACTTCTCCCTCTTCTCTCATAGTTTTCTAGTTTCTTGGTAAGAAGGAGAAATTCTTCAAAACCAAAGAAAACTACTTGAAAAGTGAGAATTGCTAGCTACAAAGTTCCATAGTTTGAAAAGGAGTGAGAAGTAGTTCATACCTTAGAGGAGAGTTCCAACTTGAAGTCCATCTTCAAGTCTCCCTAATATCCAAAGAGGTGTTGTGGCATCACCTTCATCAAAAAGCCTACAACAAGCAAGGTTGTTAGAGAAGTTGTTAGTAACAATTTAAGATTGTTAGTAACAATAGAGGAGTCAACACATACCTCAACAATAAAATCCGGCGAAAACCTCCTCGCCGTAGGTAAGTTGTATTCATCCTCATGCTCAAATATTATTGTTTAAATCATTCTTGCAAATATGTTATTATTGTGCATAGCTGAAAATTGAAAGCATAAAAGTTGAATTATTGTTGCTGTAAGCTAAAAAAAAACAAACACAGTTGCAACAACAATAACAGATTTACAATAATACATACATCAACTAATTCAAAATTTTAGTGGCTGTATCAACATCAATTGCAGCAAAAGTTCATGACAGGTTCAAAGCCTTGACAACAGAAATTTAAATTGTTCTTCAAAGATTCAGCAACAGAATCTTCACAACAAATTTGCAGTAAGTTCATAAACAGAAGCATAAGGATCAAAGCTTACCTCAACATCAAAACCGCAAAAATCCCCTTGCCTTGCCGTAGGTAAGTTGATTCTACTCTTTCTCTAAATTTTGCATTTTTGTTGCTGTTAAACTTAGTCCCCTGTTAGAACGAAAATCACCAGAAAAATTGAAACAGGGAGAGTGAGCCATCAATTGAGTTATGATTATAAAAGGAAAAACGAATTGATTTAAGAAGTTGAAAAAATAATTCGTATTACCTTCAAAATGAAAGAACTGAGAGCACCCTCAGAAGTTGTTAGCATCATTGTTCTTCGCGAGAGAGCGACCATGAGAAAGAGAGAGCTTTGTCGCCGTTGTTGTTGTTCGCTATGAGCAAAGAAGAGAGAGCCATGAGCAATCGCGAAATAGAGGGACTGAGCGATTATTGTTCACCGAGAGGAAATAGAAATCAAAAGAAAGAGAGCCGAGGATTCTTGTCCTTCGCGAGTCTGAGATCGTTGCTGTTGTTCATAGGAAGGAGAGAGCCATGGAGAGGAAAACGAAATTTTGCTCTTTGTTTTTGTTTCTTACAGAATCGTGAGTGAGAAAGAAAGAAGGAGGCGCTGCCTCTCTTCATGTGTTAGGGTTTTCAAACCCAATCCACTTGTGTTAAGAGGCGGATCCGGGTCCTTCCTGACCCGACCCGGTCCGACCCACTTCTCTTTATTATTTTTTTTTATTTGTTGCATTCAGCTTAAGTTAACATATTGGGCCTGCACCCCCCAAACGGATTTTATATCCCCCTCAGCCCAATTATTAATTTCTTCTAACTATTTCCTTTAGAAACTTTTTTTTCATAAAAAAGTATTTAGGATTTAGTTTTATTTTTTATAATCCTTATTAAAAAAATGACAAAAATATGTTTTTTATGTTAATAAGTGTGTTTTTGTTAATTCTAATTAAAAACTCCAAAAAAATATATTAGATGCATATTTTAGTTTATGTTTCTAATTATTTTCTCTTTTCATAAAAATCACAAAAAATATCTTCTTTTTTACTTTGAATTTAATATTTTCATATAATTTTGTGTAGTTAATCATTTGAATTTATATTTGATTACTGTTGCACATTTTACTTGAGCTTTCTAACTTCATCCAAGAATTCGAGATTATTTCTCTGTTGTCTTTTGGATTTGTCTGTTTTGTTTGGTCTTCCATTTGTTGTAGAATTCCAAAACAATTACTGGATGATCATGGAATGCTGAAAGCTGTGAGCTTATTCGACGTTCTATTTTGCTGGTGTGGATGCTTAATATCTGTTGAGATCCTAATTTATTCCAAGCACATCACTTGAGGATCACGGTAACACCTCAAACTCAGAAATCCAATTTTCTTATTCTTCAAGGTAAGCCTAAAACTCAATCAACTGTTTTCACAACAGTAATCAATTCATTTTCAAATCATTCAACTCATTTTCAAAACGATGTGGGGCCTCTCGAATATTAGAGAGTATAAGTCCCTTTTCTTTTTCTTTGTACAGTTTTTTAAACAGAAAACTTTTTCCAAATTACTTCCAAACAGTTTTTAAAACAATAAATCTCACATCTTTTTTCAAAACCATCCACCCTGTTTTATGAAAATAAAACAGGGGCCTCTCGAATATTAGAGAGTGTAAGTCCCATTTCTTTTCTTTTTGTACAGTTTTTCAAAACAATAAAACATTCTTCAAAAAAAAATCTTTTCAAACAATTTTCAAATCATTTTCAAAACAACAAAACTTCAAAGAAACTTCAAAACTTTTCAATATACCATGGGCCTCCACGTAGGTATAAGCCCCAAGCCCTTTTGTACATACTCACTCCAGTACATGAAATTAGGTATTTCATTGTACGCCTTTTGTACATATCTCGATCAGTTTGATTTTTTAACTTTGAAATACAAACCAAAAATGAAGGTTTCTTTAAATCTTCCCAAAAAATACCATGGGCCTCCATGTAGGTATAAGTCCCAAGCCTTTTGTAAATACCTGTTTAAATAGCTTTGAATAAACTCAAGTGGACCTCTCCCCGAGTGTGAGTCCCGAGCCCTGTGTATACAAATGGATCATGCTTACAGGTATATTTCCTTCATAAACTCCATTATATACACACACTTTGTCATATATGTGCTTGTTCATACTTGTTCATATCTGTTCATATAACTGTTCATATTTGTTCATGTACTTGTGCATATTTGTTCGTACTTGTTCATACTTGTGATTGTGTTATATACTTATTCAACTTAGTACAACACTAGGTTCCCCATAGCCTCCTATTGGGCTTCGTGCAAAGAATCTCCACTAGTTTAGGTTAGGACATAGAGTATGGTTTCCCGGTGAAATCGCTCTAAGAGCTCAGACCAACTATACCATGCCTCCCCTTGGGCTTTGTACAAACGAGTGTCCCTCCCATAGCCTCCTCTTGGGCTTACAATGCAAGGACCCTGGATTGTCCCTCCCATAGCCTCCTCTTGGGCTTACAATGCAAGGACCCTCGGATAGCCTCCTATTGGGCTTCGTACAAGGACCCACGGGCTTCTTATAAGCATCCCCAATATCCAAAACAAATACCCTAGGAGATTAGACATTTTTCATCTCTATGCTAGGAGTATCTCTTATATATCATCACAAACAATCAATCAATCAAACCTTTTTTCCACAAGTCTGGCTAATCAATCAAACTTTTTGCCACAAGGCTGGCTAATCAATCAAACTGTTTTACCACCGTACTGGATGATTAATCAAAGTTTTTGTCACAAGGCTGACTTCATTGAAACTTTTGCCACGAGGCTGGCTGATTAATCAAAACTTTTTGTCACAAGGCTGACTTCATTGAAATTTTTTGCCACAAGGCTGGTTAAACAAACAAAAATCAAACAGATGTATGTGATGATATAGATTAGATACATCTAGAATTTAGACGACATTTGTCTATTTTCCTTTGCTTCCACTAGCATAAGTGGGAACTACGATTGCTCTGACTTTCTCAACATCCCTTTGAGAATACGTAGGCACAAGGTCGATCCTTGGCGAGCAAAACAAAACACAAAAAAACCCATTCAAACCTTAGCACCCGTAGACCCCGAGCTACAGATGCTCTGATTCCCTCTAAGGGATATGTATGCAGAGGATCGCGATGATCTTTGCGAGCATAATCAAACAAACACCTTAGGTCCCACCTATTTCACAAGAACCTCCACCACAACAAGAATGGAATAAACAAAGCAAAGAAACCTATAGAGTACTATAGATACGTTGGGTGCTAATACCTTCCCTTCGTATAACCAACCCTCTTACCCAAAGATCTCTCCCCCCACTTTTAGGTTATTGCAGCTTTTTTCCTTTTCCTCCTTTGGAAATAATAAAAAGTTTGGTCGATACAAAAGAAAAATCATTTTTTATGAGCACTCGAGCCCAAAGAAGGCATCAGGTGTCTCATCCACAAAAAAGAGGAACAAAACGATTTTTCGCCCGCGATAGTGCCCCTTAACCTGAAGGAGGGATCTTTAGAGGGAACTCGAGTTTTACCATGTCCTGCCACGAACCTGATATGCACTGCCCCAGTAATTGAATTCTTGAAAGATATGCCCCTAGTCAATAGGATTCTTGATTGTATGCCCCTGTTTTAGGAAAACCCTCTGGACGTGGTTTCCCCATTCAAGAGTTTTTATCAGAAATGATCGCCTTTGATTAAACCAATTTCGAGGTCTCCTTGATGCTAAGTGTTGATTTGAATGTGAAGTAGATGCTTTTCAGAATTAGCCATGCGTTTTTTTTTGTCGTATCCGATGGACAAAGTTCGTTGAATACTCAGAATGAGATGACGTTTTCTGGGATATTTCCTAAAGAGGTTCCTTGAAAGGATAGGAAGTTGTCTTAAACAAGACTGTGCTTTTAAACAAAGCTCAAGGCGACATGTTTGTGAAGAGGGTCAGAAGATTCCTATAGAGGATAAAGACTATTTCAAGGAATGTGGCGTTTTAAACAAAACTTAGGGAAAGACATCTTGAAGAAGATTATCCTAGAAAGGGATGGGAGACCGTCTTAGAGAAGACTCTGTACTTTAAACAAAGTTTGACAAGGTTCTTGGAAGCATAAGAGAGATTCGAACGTGTTTTAAGAAAGACTAACTGAAAAGGTTGACGGGTATCTTAAAGAAGGTTGCCTAGAAAAGTTCCTGAAAAAGTTAAGAGACGTCTTACAGAAGACTACCTAGAAAAGGTTCTTAGAAAGGAATATGTCTTGGAGAAGACTATCTAAAAAGATTCGAAAATAGAAAGGACGAGAGGGTGTGTCTTAGAGAAGACTTTCTGGACACGGCTCCTAGAAAGGATAAGAGATTTTTGAACCTGTCTTGAAGAAGACTACCTGAAGAGGTTAAGAGACGTCTTTAACGAAAACTACCTAGAAAGGCTTCTAGAAAGGGTGTGAGAGTGGAATTGACACCATTTGATACTGAGTGACCTTTGCCACGTGCTCCCAGGTAATGGGCTTGCCCCCAAGTAAATAGGATAACGATGGGCCATGCCCTTGTGTATACAATAGCCATCCGAGTCAGACGTAAGAGATATTTCCTCTTTTTGCCGTGCTTCTAAAGCTACTTCGTCAGTCAGTAGGATTTTTAGCCATTAGCCATGCCCCATGCAACTTCTCCCTGATGTTTAAACATTTGAATCCACATAGACAAGTGTACTTTATAATGAAATTCATAAGATGCGAATGCATATGTCTGTCTTGAAAGCTTAAAAACATTTTTTTTTGAGTAAAACGAAGTTTTTTTTGTAAGAAAGTGATATCAACTCAAGAGTTATAGTAGACCTTAAGGAGTCGGGATACCTTTTGGTAACGGTATGCTTTCGAACTAACCATGCTTCAGTTAGGGCTTTTGAGGGTTGTAACGTGGCCTGGTTCACGGTTTTAAGAAACAAAGGATAGTGGCTCAAAGTTTATTTGTATCCATCCCCATCTTCGTGATGTTCTCTAGTCCTATGCTCAGTTAACTATGCGTTTAAGCTCCAAAAGACTTTGGGAATACTGATATTTATGATGGTTTAAAAACCAAAGGTTTATTTGCAAAGGCAATCATCCTCCTTTCTTGTAATATTTTCCTTTTGTCGAGGGTATGTAGTGACCTCTTCTCGAATTTGTTATCACTAACTTTTGCCTGAACTGTTCATTTTAAAACTACAGTCAGCGGGATGCCCTAATTTTGCCTAAGTCTCCTTAATAGGTTTTGCCTTAGCAGGCCCTTGCATTGCTTTCTTTTTCTTTGCGGCTATTGACTGCCGGACTTAATGATGACGGGGAACCATCGGTGATTATGTTCAAAGGAACAGTTTGGAGTAATTAAGTTAACTGAGCAGCTACCCTACCCCAGGTTATGTATTAAGGGTTTTATTTTATATGAAGGAAAACTCCTACTTCTTTAGGCTCAAAGGGGTTGACGAGGGATTAACATCCTTATATCTCCATTATTTAGGAATTGAAACAATGCCTGTACATCGTCAACACGGTCTGTTCGAAAGCGTAATGTATGAAATCGTGGTATCGTTTTCGTCATTCTCCCTCTAAAGGTGTACAGCTTTAACGAGAGTTGAATATCGCAAAGATGAAAACTAGGTAAAAACACAGTTTTAAATATAGTGAGAACACTAGGAATAAATCAAGACAAACGTAAGCAATGCATTAATGATTATTGTAAGGTACATAGCATATGTCGTAAGACCAATGTTTAAACAAACGGAAAGAAATTGCGAATGAAAACGAAACTAATGATCTAGAAAATCCTCCTTCTAGCCACCTATGGCATTAGACTTGCGAGGATCTTCGAACTCAATGAGCCCTTCTTCAATTAAATCTTGGATCTTGTGCTTCAACGGTCCATAATCCTCTGTATCATGACCAGGACTATCTGAATGATAAGCGCACCTAGCATGATGCTTGTACCCGGGAGCGGGGTTAGCTGGAGCTGAGTATGGAGGTAGCAGAGTTACGAAGTTCTGACTGAGCAGGCGTTGCAAAGCTTGAGACAGTGACATGTGCAATGGGGTGAATGATCGTTTTGGCTTGGACCTCCAAGTGTGTTGGCCACCCTGTTGCTTTTGCTGATCCTTTCGTTGTAGTACTGGGGTCTGATTAACCAGGATTGCCCCCACAGTGTTGGATTCCTTTTTTCCGTCATATGACTTCTTTGTGTGATAGGAACCTGAGGGTGCCCCTTGTATCTTCCCATTTTTTATCCCATTTTCAATCCTCTCACCGATGACAACCAAGTCCGAGAACCCTGAAGATATGCTTCCGACCATCTTGTCGTAGTACGGTCCTTGCAAAGTGCCCATAAATATGTCCACCAGCTCTTTTTCCATCAAGGGAGGTTGGACTCGAGAAGCCATTTCCCTCCACCTTTGGGCATACTCCTTGAATGATTCATCCTTCTTCTGTGACATATTTTGTAATTGCATCCGGTTGGGTGCCATGTCCAGGTTGTACTTGTATTGCTTCAAGAATGTGTTAGCAAGATCATTCCAGCTTCGGATATAGGATTTCTCCAGTTGCATGTACCAGTCAATAGATGCTCCGCTTAAGCTATCTTGGAAGAAGTGTATCATCAGCTTTTGATCGTGAGCATAAGCAGCCATTTTTCGCACATACATGCGCAAGTGATTCCTCGAACACGTGAGTCCTTTGTATTTCTCGAAGTCGGGAATCTTGAATTTATGTGGGATAGTCAAGTCTGAGACCAAGCTCATTTCGAAGGCATCCACGTCGAAGACATCGTATCCTTCTACCATTTTTAGTCTCTCTTCTAGCGCCTTGATTTGTTCACTGTCCTTGGAGTCTTCCCCATAGTTAGGGATAGACTGTTGTGTCCGAGGTGCTTGGTCAGTGTTGTCCACCTCTTGTACTCCGTATTGTAGATCTAGGTGATCATCATCCTTAGGGACATTGTTAGCGGGAATGCGAACTGTGCGGGTTGTCCCTTTCGTTTGTGGAGTGGGGACAAATCCTTCTTGAGAGGTCTCTCCTTTCTCTTGGAATTGGATAGCTCTCCTGACAGATCGGACCTGAGGTCTGTCCTTAGCCGGGCCAAATCCTGAAACAAATCCTAGCAGCGGGTTTTCGTCGTTGGGGATCTCATCCTGAACCAGGGTATCCCCAGACTGAACCTCTTTTTCCTTGTCTTGTTTATCTAGGAGGGCCTTCATGAATCCTAGCATCTGAGCCATACCTCCTTTAACCTCTTCCATACTAACCTTTAGTTGATCCACTTCCTCACGAAGGGCGGCTTGATTCTGTTCTAGCTGATCCATTGATTTCTTTTGCTGAAATCTTGTTTGATAAGACGATCGGGATGTTAGGTTACCCTTCCCAATGATCCCTTGCTCCGGAGATAAAAGAGAAATCTTCTCTCAATGCCATGGAAATGACGTGCATGCCATGAATGATATGCTTTATTCGTATTTATGTCTTATCCACGTTTATGGATAAAATATAATAAATCTCTTTTTTTTTTTATCTCTCTTATTTTTTTTGAATAAGACATGATGCAAGAATGCACATGATGCATGATGAATGGAAAAAAATAAAGAAATCACAAACAAATAATAAACAACATATATATATATATATAGCACATAATCACATAGGCCCTAGGTTCATAGGTTCGACGTAGCGGCTTTAGGGAGCCTACCGTTTCCATGGGTATGTCCTAGACACGTGTCTCATGGGGTCGTTCGTAGCCTCCGAGACTTTTTGTCACTTTGGATTTTAGAACAACTCATTTTATCCAATGAGGTTCGAATTTTTGGGGTAGGTTCTCGGAGAGATCAGCTGAATACCAAGTCCTGCCCTCAACAAGGTCAAGCCTCATATTGGACATTTCCGGATATTCAACCCACTCCGAGTGGAGTTATCAATAAGACTCGTAGGCGATTCAAGTCCCCCCTGGTCTCAAGGATAACTCCCACACTTAGGTTTTAACACGACATAATATACCCAACAGTGCATATAAAAATATAACAACCAGGCAGTTAAATATAAATATATTAACATAAACAATTAAATATTTTTAGACAAAAACAAATTTAAAAATAAAAAATAATTACAAACCCTAAAAATGGCAAATTAGCCAAACCCTAAAAAATGGCAAATTAGCCAAACCCTAAAAATTTGCGACACCTAAACCCTGCCAAAACCTATAGGAGCATAGTATTCACCATTTTAAGTTGTCCCCAGCAGAGTCGCCAGCTGTAGCAACCTGCCCTAAAAATTAAAGATTAGAGTCGCCACCTATTCTGCCAAGGCGAATAGGAAACCTCGCGCGGTTAAGAGATCAGGGTAAGATACTATATTCAGGTCGAGGGAAGGTGTTAGGCACCCTCAACCCTTTCCTATGGTTTGCATTATACGGTTAATATAAAGAAAGGTGACAGAAAGTTAATAGGGTAAATGGCAAAAATTATCAAAGTTAAAGGTTTATGATTAAGGAACATAATCGGGACAAAATGAGATTTATGGGGGAAGGGACTCGCCTTGTTGCCAAGTGCCTACGTACCTCCTTATGGAGGATCAGAGTCTACGTAGTTCGGGGAAGGGTTGTACGCCCTTAGGATTAGAATTTGATTTGATATGGTTTGAAGGCTTTTTGAATGGCCTATCGTAGTTTTGAATAAGGATGAAAATCCGTAGTTTAATTTGAAGTGTTTTGAATGTTTTAGATTTGGGAAGTGTTTTAGGATTTGGGCGTACAACCCTGATTTTAGTATGTACTATTAACCGCAATGATCAATAGATTCGATCACCATAGTTAAAAGATTAGTAGTTGTATCATTACCAATTTTAATTGATGGATTCAATTATTACTAATAATGAATGAAAGTATTTTTTAGAAATTTTAATAATTTAATTTGTATCATTACCCCTCGTAATCGATTGATTCGATTAAAAATAATAATGATTTAAAATAAGGAAAATAGGCTAATCATCGCAACCAATATAAATGGTTGAAACCCTTTAGCCAAATAAAAGTATTTATTTAAATTAAATAAGTATTTTAAATAAAATCGATTATTGCCCATCACGATTAATGGATTTAATCGAGACGAATCAATAAATTGGGAATTCAACATTTATAATATATATTAACTTATTGTTATACCCCAAAATTTGCCCACCTCTTTTTTCAGGAAAGTTTCAATATGAAAATTAAGAGTCTCATATAAACATGGATTTTTTCAAAATATCCTGACATATGAAGAACTTGGTTTTCAGAATTTTTCTTACACAGTAACTTGGCTTACAGTGGAATTTATTCTTACGCAAACGCCAAATACTGTTCTTTACTTCACAAATACTATTTATTTATTTTACAGATAAATAGTACTAACACAGTTCATGCAGGGTTAAATCTTTTTGCAGGCGCAAAAGCAGGAAACTCACACTGTACTGGTAACAATTGTTTTTGTTTTCCCACTAACTTTTGTGCTATATTCCATTATTTTCAAAATCTTTTCAAATCTATCCTTTCAAATTCAAATCTCAACTTTATTCTATCCATCTCTCTTTTCCCAACAATACCTTACACTTTCTTTCAAATCTCACTACCACTCAAATTTCCTTTTGTACGGAATCACATCATTCCCCAACGTCTCTATCATCTTTCCATTCTATAAATACCTCTCATTCTTCCCACAAATCTCACATCAAATTCTAAATCATCTTTCAAATTCCTACCTCATAATCCATCATTTCTTCTTCCCTAGCAAAAATGGCAAAATGGATAGAAACACTGCTTCTTACAGTCATCACCATTGCTACGGTGATCATGACTTTCTTCTGCCTGCATAGTCCTGAAGAGTGTGGACCTGCAATGGTTGCACTCCCAATCATCTACATGTTATTGTTCATAGCATGGGTCATTAATCGTCATTCTTAAAATTTGTCGTATTTCTTATTTCTTAAACGTACCGTTTATTCGTCGTACTTTTCAATATAGTATGTAATATTTATACTGTCAGTATTAAATGTTGTACTAGTTGTCATAATATTGCTTAATTACTAAGATAATATTTTGTGTATTTTCTGCCAGTCAAATATTTCTATTTCTGTGCATTAAATAATTTTCAGGTTATTATCGGTAATTTTGCCCGCATACCGTAAATATCAGTTATTTATTATGTTTCTGTTTTCTAACAAGTCATGTAAATAAATTTTCATGCTTCACACCAAACAAAAACAAAAATAACAACAAAAAAAAAAGAGAAAATTAACTTTGACGGTTGATTTTTCACTTTAACTGCTGCTTCAGTACACGAACAGTCGGTTGACAGACAAACTGCAGACAGTACAATTCACAGTGATTTGTACAATCAATCAAATCAATCATTCACAATTCAAATTTCCAAGATTTTTGTGTTAGAAGTCTTCTGAATATCACATGATTAGCAGAAACTCAACACTGCACAAAAATCAGGTACGCTTAACTGCCTCCTATACAGACAGTCCCTAATCAGGGTTTTTCTTGTTTTAACAGGAGCAACAAGTTTTGAGAGCTCAAATGGATTTCATATACATCCATACATCTCAAAGTACCATCATACAAATTTTCAAACTTCAATTCACTCAGACGCACCGTCAGCAGCTCAAACAGTCAACAGACGACCCGTTTGACCAAAAAAGTCAACTGACAGTCAAAAATGAAATTTTTTGTCAAAGTCCATATTTTGTCAAAGGATTCAACATTTGATCATTGGATGATCACAATTCATCAAGGAAAGATCAAAAATCAACAAAACCCTAAGATTCAAAATTAGGGTTTTTGCCTGAAAAGTCAACTCAACTTTGACTGATCATAACTCTCTCATCCTTCATCCAAAAAATGTCAACCAAAGCTCATTTTGAAGGAAATTCAATTATCTTTCAAATGCAATTGATCCCATGGTCATAGCATTCACCATTTGAAAAATATGGCCAAAGACATTACAGGTCATTTTCAAAGTCAACAAAAAGACACTTTTTTCAAAAGGACACACAAGGAGAACCAAAAATCATTTTGACATGAGACCAAAGACATTGGTTAGAGGACTCTTTGAGGTTTCCAAAAAGTGCAAGATCTCCTTCATATGACAAAAATTGAAGGATTTACACCTTGTTGAAGTTGGCTAAATTTTGGGAAAATGCATGAAATCAACATTGCTCAAAAATGTTTTTTTTCCAAAAGATGCCAAGTTTTTGTGGTCCAAACATCTTTGCCATGTTACTATGGGCCTCCCACGACCAAGACAAAGCCCACATCTATATTATCCATTTTTGACATAATTTTATCTTATTTTAAGATTAAAATTAAAGGAAATTGCATGGATAATTGATGGCTTGATCTCCAAGTATGACACACCTCCAAAGTCTTCATTTTTCTGCAGAAAATTGATGCCCAAGACAAGAGCATTGAATGGAGTCAAGCTTGGTCAACAATTCAAAGATTTTTAATATTTTAAAAATCAAACTTTCAACAAAGACAACAAAGCTTCTTGCTTCACTTCCAAGCAGCCTTTGGGCTATAAAAGAAGCATCATACTTCAGCAAGAAAGGGGGACACGAAGAGATAGCAAGAGAATAGCCACAAACCTCTCAAAATTCTCAAAAAATCTCCATACTTTGTAATTTTCAAAATCAATTTTCCAATCAATATTAATACAAACCAAGCATTCTAATCATCTTCTCAAAGATAATAGAGTAAGATTGAACTTTAAACACAGGCCCATGAGAGTCGTATAAAGCATATAATACTCTTCATGTACATATGAATTTTATTTTCGTTTTTGTATATGCAACTGATTTCAATGCTAACCAACCATCCTATCATGCTCATAAGGTCCTATGCAAATGATCTGGGCCTTAACATGCCAACTCCCACGTGAGGATAGCCATATGCCATTAACATAAGCTTATGAGTGTTCATACTTTAACATCTTCGAACCTATAGCTATGAGCATCAAACCACGAAACTAATGACATATTTGGATTCAGGGCATCATGTTTAGTGGATCTGGGTTGTTTTCATATGTTGCTAACGTGTGTTCTTGCAGGTTTGGGAAGCTACCGAAAATAACGTTTTTGCATCGTGAAATAGAGGGGGTTAAAAACCCCCGCTATCTGTCTGAAAAAGTGCATGGGACGGAGGTTGAAGACGACCACGCGTCCGAGCGTGGTTCGTCAGTCAACTTTTCAACCTTCTCTCCTCTGTTTCCATTGGTCCATGCAGGCGAGGGTGGGGACCAGTCTGACTTTGGTCTCCCACTAATCCCATGCCTTGCTTTAATCATGTGCTTCATGTGACCTCAGATCTGAACCCTTGGATCAATTCAATCTCCAATCCAACGCCTCACACACGCAGCTACACCATGCTCCCTCAGTCAACTTCCACACTTGATAAGTATCCTTTTTATATTTTCTATTTTATTTTATTTTTATTGCAAAAATAATTAAAAATAGTTTTAAATTCCAAAAAATTCCACAAAAAATATTTTAGACTTCTAAAAATATATATTATTTTCTGAAATAAAAATATTTTATTTTTCTTCATAATTTCAATATTTTACATAATTAATTAGTATATGTTTATATATTTACTTTTTAATTATTCTAACCAATCAAAAAATCATAAAAAAATTGTTCTTTGTGTTAAATATTGTTTATATATCATAAACTAATTTTGTACATATTTAGGATAATTTTATCATTAAGTTTTAATTATTTGTGTAATTATTTGCATAATTATGTTTTGATTAACTTAAAATATCCAAAAACAAATTTCAAAAATTCCAAAAAAATTAGTTTTGTTCTAAAATCAATTAACAAACATTTTGTACATATTTTAAACTTATTTGCTAGGTTTAATCATATTTCCATCTTTTCTTTATTTTAAATTAATTAATAATGCATTAATTATATTTAAAATAAATCACAAAAATACAAAAATATGCCTTTTATTTCTTGCAATTTAAAATTCCTAGATAAATGTATAGGATGTCAAATTCATGTAAATAGGCTAGTTTACATTTCCCGCACAATCGATGTAATAGCGTAGATTTACTTTCTGCACTTTACATTTCCGCATTTTAATTTCCAGCACCCATATAAACTGCGTGTATGTCAAAGATAAAACTGAACCGTCAGATCACTAACTTCAAAGATAAATATCTGAATTCAATCACAATCACATTTGCACCTCCTAGGGTAACCCCTTTTCACTCTTTTCAAAATCAAAGTTACATTTCTACTGTTTCGAGTACAAAATCGAACCTTTTGTTTATATCCGACGAATGGATAGATTTTTAAAGGGAACAAGGATAAAGACCTCCTAACTCAGGGTAGACCTCCTAGTTTGCTTGCTCAAAATCAAAACAAACAAAATTCTCATACACTGTTGTTTTTTTTTAAAACGAATTTTCCAAAAGACAATATTTTGTATACATCCAAACACGGATCATTACAAAAATTAACGATCTTTTCAAAACATCTTTCGAAAGATAAACAAGCATTTGTATATATCTGCACAAGGATCATTACAAATTCTATTTGCAAAGGTATTTCAAAAACACAGGTAAAGCATTCCGAATCAATTGAAAAGTAAAGCAAATGAGCTAAGCAAACTAAAGAGCCCATGGATAACCATGGATACAAAGGGTGCTAACACCTTCCCTTTGTATAACCTACCCCCTTACCCAGAATCTCTCAAAGGTCTTTTTTCTGTTTCTTTTATAAACCTTTCCTTCATTGGATAAAATAAAAGGTCGGTGGCGACTCTGTAAACTTTTTCAAAAGTGACGCGAAAGCGTCCGATCGACAAAAAAGAGTCAGTTCACGTATCCCACCCACGGAGGGGTATGGCCCGAAAGGACGGTCCACACTTATTTATAAAAATAATTTATTATTATATAATTAAATATTAAAAGGAATTAATTAAAATATATAAATTAAATAAAATATACAAGTTTATTAGAGATTTTGGTTCAATGTGATCATCACTAAGGTACATGGCATAGGGACTAAATTCTGGGCGTTAGATTTAAGTTTAGTGATGATTTAGTGGTCCAGATCTGAGGGTATATGGTGGACTACAGAAGTGCAGGTGCATGGGATCATGTGAGAAAGTTCAGAAAAAATATATGCAAAGGGCCAGGGATCGAACCCTGGACCCTTGGGACAAACACACGCGCGCTCACCATCTCAACCAACACACAATTCTGTTTTTTATATGCGTTAATAAAATAATATATGAAACGAAGACCCTGGGCTAACACGCGCGCGAAAATTTAAACCAACCAGTGGCGTAATGCCACGCAATCGTCTTCCCCAACAGAACCTGTAAAACTCTGGATATTTAGCTACGATTTAGCTACGAGCATGTTCGTAGCTTTTTGACCTGGATAATAGCGAATAGCATATACATACGCATAAATATTTCGCGACCTCTCTAATCTCTTTGTCTGAGGCATGCGAACCCAACCATGCATTTGTTTTATCCTAATTTTGGCCCTAGCAAAAAGCCCTAATTTAAAGCTCCTAAAACCCTAAACGGCCAACAATGGTGATCAGTGCTAATCTTGCCCAGAATTCCAATTAAAGGATCATACACGTTCGCAACACACATACAAATCATAATATGCACACAAATTGACATGAAGACGCATAGATTATGGCCATCGATCCAAATTTCAGAATGACTTACCTTGGCTAAGTGGAGATTAATCTGGGGGTGCTGAAGTCGTGTGATGATCCCAACAGATTCAAAATGCTCCAAGGAACGTGTAGCAATGCTCAAACCTCTTTGAAACGCTCCCAATCCTCGAAACCGAATTTGAGTTTCTTGAAGAATTTTAGGTTCTTGAATGCTCTGCTCTGCCCAGATTTTCCAACCCCTAATGCATTGCTTTATGTTATATATTTATAGAGGCACAAATTAGGTCAATAAAATAGTCCAAAGGCCTCCTAAATCCAATCTTGCAAAATTTAAGAAATTCCATTTGGAACTTGAATGAAATCTTTCTATATTGGACCAAAATTTGATTTAATCTTTCCAATCTTTGCTAGCACGAAATTGTATTGAAAATATGCCATAAATGTTGATTGGGATTGATTACTTTAAGACTTAGAATCCAATATTTGATTTTCCTTTGAATTATACAACTTTAAATCACTTTTTAAATGAAATAAAATTATATAATTCGTGGCATATGGTTTGGATAACATAGATAGCTTGTGGACCAAGATTGAATCATAAAAAGGTGGGCCCATTTGCAAAAAATTCCAATTTGAACCTCTTTCATTTCACATTTTGCCTCCAAAATTACCCAACTTTAGCAAGGCATATCTCCCTCAATTTTTAAGCTATGAAGGAGTTCTAGGACTTTTTGGAAACCTCAAGATGTCCTCTATAAGCCACTTTGGAACATATTTTTCATTTGGAGATTTTATCTTGATCATATGCCCTCTGACAAAAAGCTGCTTTTGATTGATGTTTGAAAAGGACCTGTAATCTTTTATATCATATCTCCCAAATGAAGCATTTCTGGCTTTGGCTTGTGAGAGACAAAGTTGTAGAGAATCCAATTTCCTTCCAATTAGGCTTTGAGTGGGGAATTTCTTATGTTCCATGTGAAAGTTATGGTCAGTCAAAGTTGAGTTGACTTTATCCTAAAGAAACCCTAATTTGAACCTTTTTGCATTTGTTCATTTCTGAGTTTCTATTGATGAATCATGATCAACCTTTGATCAAATGATGGATATAATCTCCCATACTTGATGTTGACCAAAAATCAGAGGTTTTGACTATGCTTTGACCATGGTTGACTTTTAGGTCAAACTAGTTGATTGTGGATCATCTGAGCTATTGAACAAGTAAACTTTTGAATTGGGTCTTGACTTTTGACATAGAGGTATCTTGGATAATAATGGGTCATGGAGAACTTCATTAGAGACCTTGTTTTGCTAATTCCCTCAGGAGAGTAACAAACCCTAGCTTTAGGAGACTCTTGCTCAAGAGAATGACTGGATGAATCTCTTGAACTTTGAATCCTTGTGAATGGAATATGGAAGGAAAATTTTGGGGTATGACACACTTGACTCGTAACATGCATGACATCATTTCCATGGTTGCCACTGTCTCATGTGATTGAATCACATGTTTCGTGACTCGAATCATACATCATGATGCTCGAATCATGCATGACAATATTTCCATGGCTTGCCATTGTTTCATTTTATTCAAATCACATGCTTCATGACTCGAATCACACATATGAGTTTCTCATATATTTAAGATCTTGATTTAAATCACTTTGCCATCTGACTCAAATCACACATATGAGTTTCTCATATATTTAAGATCTTGATTTAAATCACTTTGCCATCTGACTCAAATCACACTTTTTGCCTATGACTTGAATCAAACATCATTTTCACTTGTTTCTGTGCTAGATCTCCTTCACCTATAAAAATCTTTCTCTCAAAACTTTCACAATGTTAGAAAACATACACTTCCAATATTGATTTTAAACTCACAAACCACCATTTCTTTCATATTTTCAATAGAGTTTTGAATCTTTCTTGAACACTTGCAATCAATTTCTTTCGTCTTCTATCTCATTCTCTCTCTAAAAATATTTTGTACTATCCCTCACTTAGAAATTTAGCAATAGTGCTTTCGAGAAAGGTCTTTTAAAAGACTGTTTAAAGATTTAGGTTCGAAGCTAAATTATTTTAAAAGATTTAGTTTGGAGATTTAATTACTAATTCATCGGTTCTACTTGAAAATTCATCCTATTTAAAAGCTTTCATCGGTTTGAGATCACCCCAGTATAAAATCTCACTTTGATTCGTGATTATTTTGTGTAAAACCTCGGTTCGGTTCATAAGTTTGGCCTGTTAAAAGCTTGCTAAGGTTGGAGACCAGCTTAATTTATATAAAATCTCATAGGTTTGTGGTTATCCCGTCAAAATCTCGATTAGATTCGTGAGCTCAGTCTGGTCCAAAAGCTCTCATTAGTTTTAGATAAGCTTATGTAAAATCATGGTTTAGCTTGAAGACTAACCGCTTAAAGTTGTTGTTTTGAAAGAAGACTAACATCTTCAATCATTCGTTTGGAAGGAAGACTAACTACTTCTCTCCCTTGTTTGCTGTTTGATTGGAAGTTAGCTTGAAACTTCATTTTCCTTGTATAAGGGGGTTGTATAGTTCAACCTAATAAAACCTATTAAGATTTACTAGTACTCTATAGAATAATTCTTGGGAAGATAATTACGTATTTTTCTTTTTGATCGAACCTCTATAATTTCTGGTGTCATTTCTCTATCCCTTAACTATTTATTTGATGTTGCTAATTTTTTTAATTTATTTAAAGTGATTTTAAACTCTGAAAATGATCCTAATAGTTTTTCAAACTACCATTTTTCTGAAGCACACAATTCACCCCGTCTTTTGTGTGAAGTCATATATCCAACAAGTGGTATCAGAGTCTAACTCCTGTTTAAGGATTAATCGTCTCAAGAGGAAGATGACTTCCAACATATTTTTAAACAAGAACTCTTTCCTAAACACTCCTCCATCGTTTAATGGTGCTAGATTTTAAATATAGAAAGCTAGATTTAGAATTTTTATTCAAAGTATTAATAGTGAATTGTGGGAAACTATATTCAATGGTCTGTTTATCCATACTCACCAAATAGATGGAAAAGTAGTGGATAAACCAAATTCTCTTTGGATGCTATAAGAATGGGGGAAATTTGAAATAGATTTTAAAACAAATAACTTACTAGTAAGGACTTTAGATGAAATTAAACTTCCTTATATCCACAATTGCAAAACCGCCAAGAAAATATAGGATATTCTTGAAATGCTATATGTAACCTCTCTAAATATCAAACAAGAGGAGATAAACATATAAGGTGAAGAAGATGAAGATATTATTCATAAATGTTTTTCAAAGTTTAGAGTTGCTTAATATTATATTGAAACTTTTATCACTAATCATTACTCCATCCGGCCTTATTTATAAGCCAAGATTCTTTTTTAGGTTCATTGAGTAATAAATGTATCTGGTCTATTATGTAGCTCTAATATATTCATTACTTAATGAACCTAAAAAAGAAATCTTTGCTTATAAATAAGGTCGGAGGGAATATCTAAGAATTAATAATTGGAAACATAACCGAATCCTTAAATCAAAAGATGAAATTTTTTGTAAATCTCAGAAAAAAATCAAAGAACGAGAAAATCATAAAGAAATTTAACGAACTAGTTCAATTACTTAAAGATGAAGGTACAAGCTCAAACACGGAAGAATCATCAACATCATCAAACTCCTCTCAAACAACTCTCATGTCTTCCTTCGAAAGAACATATTCAATAGTTAAACGATTATTTGTGTGTGAATCGCAAGTGTACGGTTGTGTTAACTAGTAAAAAGAATCGAACCCATATGGAGTTATGTGATTACCAATTCTTACTTCAATTATGTTTATCTAAAGAAATCGAAAAAAAATTGTTTGATTTCAGATTCAAAAATAGATTTTAACAAATATTTCAAGGCAGGGAGATTTGAGTATCAATAAAGACTCACCCTAAGACCAACATTAATTTTAGCAATCATAAATAGCTAGTATTATATGTTGAAGAATTAATCTAAAACGAGTTGTGAAATTTACGGTTATGAATCATTTTTTATGTAAAATAAATTTATATATTCATTGTCATATTAAACTTTAAAACATAAACATGAATGAACAACACTAGGTGACCTATTGAATTAATTAGTACAAAGTATATTTTGCGGGTCAAGTAACTCCAAATAAATTAATGTAAAAGGCCAAAATAAAGGGGAGTTAGCCGTGAATGTATATATGTCTTCTATCCAAATGAGTTTTGATAAAGATAAAGATTATTAAAGAAGAAAAAACCTAAATAATTGATGTAAAGTGCTTATCAAGGATGAAGATACGTGAAAAATCAAGATGTTTGATTATAATGAAATTTGATTACAGTTCATGCTATAACACTTTGAATGCTCAAAAAGTAAACTCTCACTTCATCTAAACTATTCTTGCATCGTCATTCACAAGAATTTGCAAATCCATGCACTAAAAAGCCATTTTAAACAAAATGTGAAAGTGGTAGTTGACTACCAAGAAGTGGTATTCGACTACCAGATCATAAATTGACATATTTTTTATTTCTGGAAAGAGAGATAGTTGACTATCACATATTGGTATTCTACTACGAGTGTGTAAAATTTAAATTTTTGAACGTTGGACAAGTGGTAGTCAACTACCTCTTATTGGTATTCGATTATCAGGCTGAAGTTGGGCATTATTTTATGTTCAAGATGTTTCTAACAACTCACTACTAGAAATTTCTCTTTTAGTGACTGAATTAGAGATTGAAAAGGCTTAAAAATCGGTAACTAAAACATTTTGCGACTTATTTAGCGACCATAACTTTTCGGTTGAAAAAGTGTCAATCGCTAAGCTTTTGCGATGAATTTAGTGACCGAATTTTGTGTTATGTTTTCGTATATGAAGTTGTGATACCCATGAATCGAACTCCTGGCCTCGGCGAATTTTAATAACACCTTCTGAAATTCTGGTATGATAGACTCGGATGTCAATTCCGATGTCAAGACATCTGACCTGTTATTAATGTAGCAGAGGCAGAATAGAAAGATCCCCATTTATTAATTACTCCTAAACAGGAGTCAATGAGACCTGGGATCACACATGTTCAGTAGACATAACCAGATTATAATCTTTATATGGTTCTGTTTAGAAACAGCTAACACTTATGAACCTGATGTTATTAACAATGTCATAACATTCATAACTGAACAAACAATGCAGAAGATAAATAACACAGTTAATTGTTAACCCAGTTCGGTCTAACTACCTACTCTGGGGGATACCAAGCCAGGAAGAAGATTTCACTATCAGTAGTACTATTTTATGTAAACAACCTCAGGTTTACAGATAAACAACCTCTGGTTTACCTAGTCACTACCCAATGCAACCTTTATCTCAGAACTCCATCCAAGATAAGAGAACCTCTGCTCACTCCCTAGTGATACCTAACTGTTACAACCCTGCAACAGCTATTTACACAATTAACAATGAACAATAACTTGATCTTGCTTCACAGCTTCGATCAAGAATACAATACTCAACTCTTACATACGGGTTTCGAGTGAGGACAATCACTTTTCTAACCTACAGGTTTCGAGAAGGACATGGCAGCTATCCCACAACCTGGGTGGTCTACCTATAGAAACCCTAATGACTACATCGTTTCTAAACAAGGTTTTCTATCTAAAACTAGGTTACAAAGTTTCCTATTTATAACCTGGTCCCAATTGGATTTGGGCTTACAAATCGCATCACTCCTTGCTGTTACAAATATGCAGAAATATTCTGCTACAAATAAGGTCTTTTAATCATGAGTTTCCTAATTTATCTCCTAAATTAGAAACTGCTGAATCTTCAATCTTCTGATCTGATTCTTCCTGAATCTTCAATCTTCTGATCTGATTCTTCAAATATTCTTTTGACCTTTAAATATGCGCCACATAGGATTACAAAATATTCTGCGAATAGCCTATATCTGTTAAGTACAAACTGAATCTTCCTTCCAGTTCTGCAGGCGCGATGTCATGAGTTGATGTCATGACATTCCATCTAACATCTTGCTTGTAACTGTTTTGTTCTTTTTATATTTGCAAGATTCACAATTATATTATGTTTTACTGCTATTATGTTTTAGCCAAACATAGATGCCAATCAGCCAATAAAAGCACTAACACCTTCCCACTACACCACCTAAAATATATTGTTATATTTTATATTTAAACATATATACATATAGGGGTGGCATAGTGGTTTGCCTTGCCCGCCCTGTCCCTCCATATTCTGCCAAAAAAAGAGTCGGACGGACAAGCCCGCCAAGTTGAAATAGACATAAGAACCTAGCCCGCCCCGCCAAGGTGGCGAGTTGGCGGGTGGAGGGCTTGTCCGTCTTTTATTTATTTATTTTTCCATTTTTTAATAGATTAATACACTTTTTTTAGATTTCAATTAGATTTTTCACATGGTTTTTAGAACAATTTTTTATAAAGCATCTTTTTAACAAATTTTACTTAAAAAATATTGCTTACATTTACAAATAAATATATAAATTAAAACCATTTAGTATTGGAATTACTAGAATTAATTAAAAAAGAGCAGGTTTAGGCAGAGCGGCAGACTTTGGATGGCGGCAGGGTTTGACGGGGCAGGCTATGGAAGAAGACGAGTTTTGGCGGGACGGGTTTTGACGGGACAAAATCCTAACCCAACCCACCATTTTTTGGCGGGTGCGAGCGCCGGCCTGTTTTGCCACCGCTACATACATATAACAAAAATTAATTTTTTTTTTAAAATTATTAGTTAAAATCAAAATAATATCTATATAAATGTGATTTTATTATGCAATTTCATTACACGCATAAAAATTATATAATAAAAATAAAGTTCATTTTTATGCAAATATAACTATACAATGGCAATATTGTTTTATATAAATATACATATTATTTGTTAAAATAATAAAAAGTTGTAATTTTTTACTAAAAATTGAAAAACAAAAGAGAATTAAATTTTTTTAAAAATAGAAGTCAAATAGAAACATAATAAAGACGATTAAAATAATAAATAAAAAATATTAGTGACCGAAATTTCGGTCTTTAATTTTTATATATAACTTATATTGTATAAAAAACATTTTTCGTGACGAATACAAGGTTCACAAAATTTTAATTTTTAAATTGATGGCTGATTTATTTTAGTGACTGATTTAGACTTCATAAAAAGAGTATAAAAAATATTTATATAGAAAGCACTCTTTTAAAATTTAATTAGAGATCGATGAAATGAGAAAAAGGGATGATGAAGCGTCAATGAAGAATAATTATTTTAAAATCACTTCATCTCTCATTGAAGAAGAAACAAGAAGAGAAAATTTGAAAGGAGATTGAGAGCAATTAAACTAGAGTTTTAAATTAGTTATTGAGCATTTTTGTTTTAGCTTTAAAAGAAATATATTTTTTTTTGTAGTTTTAAAAATGATTTAATAAGAAAGTTTTTTTTAAAGTATTATAATTTTTTTTATATTTAAAATATATTTTTCTTTGTAGTTTTAAAAATGATTTTAACAATTTTTTTTAAAATATTATAATTTTTAATATTTATTTTTTCTGAATCGAAAGATTAATTTTGACATCCTATGACATAAACATATATTATTTAAAATCAAAATATAATCGAATTGGTAATTTTTTGAAAAAAATTTATTTTAAAAATTATTTTTATGAAAAATTATTTATTATAGTTTTAAAATTAAGTGATTTTTTAAAATTTTGTATCAAAAAACGTTTTGATAAAATAATGAAATACCTAAAATAAATTTTAAAAATAACTATTGAAACTAGGATGGACATGGATTGGGTTAACCCACAAAATCCAGTCAAATCCACCAACAAAAATCTAAAAAAGTGTGTTGAGTCGGATAATTGGATGAATATTGATTTAAAAACTAAAAAAACCATTAAAAATAGGGTTTCGAATAAAATCGGACTCAACCCCAAAAAGTTCACTTCTCCATTATAAAACATTTATTATTATAATTTTAGTAATTTTGATGTATATTAACTTAGTTGTTGCAATTTTAGTCTTTTGAACATTTACTATTTTCTTAAATTATAGCTTTAACTAATTTTGGATATTACGTTTTTTAGTCATTTTAATGCTAATATGATTTTATGTCATGCAATTCTAATATGTTGTTAGTATTTTATGAAAACAATTGTTTTTTTAATATTATCATTTATTATTTTGTAATACTAAAAAATAGAAAAAATAGGTTAATTATCTAATTTTTTAAAGATAAAAATCGTGAATAATTTTTATGAAAAAAGTATGATAACTCGTAATTTAGTCATTTAATATTGATAAAATAGATAAATTATTTGTTCATCTCACTACCCAACACATTTCAACCTGAAATTAGTATATTTGTCTAAATCAATTCATTGGTGTAGCGATTGGTTATTTTATCTGACCTAAACTAGAATGTCATGTATGAATTGGATATTGTGTTTGGCTAAACTCAACCCAAATCAACTCATATACAGTGCTAATTCAAATCAAATATTCATTTAAAAAATTTATAAAGTTTCTTAGAAATTTTTTATAAAAATATATAATAATAAAAAGTTATTTTAATTTCACATGTAGTAGTAAAAAAAAAGTAAAAGCTCAAATTCTCATTTAGTTATTTAATATCTATTAGAATGTTTAAAATTACTTTGAACAGATTATTCATAAATAATATTTTAATCCTAAATTATATAGAAAGTATTTATATGGTCAAAATATTTTTTCTAATCTATGACGATCTTCAAAAAATTTATATATTTATAACATCAGAAAGTATTAATTATTTATAATTACATTCAAAAGTATATATATTTTTTAATCTTTACTTTCATTAATAATTACTTTCATTTCAATAATATATTATATAATGACTGTGTGAGTCTTAAATTTCACAAAAAAAATAAATTATTAGATAAAATCTTGGACAATGGCCTTTGTTAACTTCAATCTTTGTTGTATTTTGTTTGCTGCAATGATTTTGCTGTCAGGTAAATAATAGAAATTTGTTTTATCTCTCAACATGTATACTCATATGTGAAAAAATAAGTATGAATAAATCTTCTTTTGATTGTAGGAATATCAAGTGGTGAGAATAATTTGTCTCAAGATGTATCTCTCAAGATGTTTGGGTTAAAATGCCACGAAGGTAATTGCCCATCCAATGAGCAATGCAATCAAGACTGTCTTAAAATAGGCTATAAGAAAGGTGGTAAATGTTATGGAATGATTCCTCCTAACCGCCTTTGTTGTTGTAATGAAAAATGAGATATTATACCCTTAAAACTCAATATAAATAAAATGCATGCCTTGAGTATGTTTTGAATATAGAGTTTATCTGAATATAATATTTTGTAAAATAAAATAAATCCTTATTATTATAAGCAAGTAAAAATAAATAGAGTTTATCTTAATGTAATATTTTGTAAAATAAAATAAATCCTTATTATTATCAGCAAGTAAAAATAATATAGTATGTAAATCTCTAGTTTCAAACTATTTTGATTGTTAAATGCATTAGAATTTAGGCTATGTTTGAATTAATGAAATATAATATTGGGGAGCAGAATGAAATAGTATAAATTTATATTCTATTGTTTAGATTAATTAAAAATAGATAAAATGGAGTATAACCTGATGGAATGTATTCCATCCAATTCCATCACTTTTCCTATCCTTAGATTTGAGCGAAATGAAAAAATTGCTCAATTTTGTAATGAAATACCCAGACAATAGAATGACAATTTTATTTCGTTCTATTCCGCTTGTTGTGAAAAAACGATGTCGAAATCACAAAGTATAATAGGTTTCTTTCGACAAGAAACCCACAAGGGTAAGAAAAAGTAAGGGAGCAATAAGAACACAAATAATTGGTTATAACTGCTATTCTTTACTTTCTCTTTCAATCAAGATTACAAGTGTTGTAAGAATAACAAATAACCCTCTCACCCTAAATTAGGATTTGCAGTATGCAATGATGAGAAACTAGTATGTAATTTATAATAAACCTAACATACTAAATTAATGAGATTTTTCACAAATACCCATTACAAGCTAACTTAGGGTACAATTTAACTTAAACAATTGGACATAGTAGACAAACCTAATTCCAAATACTAACAACCCTAACATATTAACACTCATATACTAGAACACACTTCAATTACAGTATGTAGGTCTTCGACACCAGCACGTGAACATACTTCAACGGCATGCATAAATCCTGTCGAACCAGAAGCTACTCTTTGACCCAATAGAGTTCGACCCAATTCTCGTAAATCTCCACCTTAAAACAAACTCTATAACATCAAAGAACAAACTAGATTTCTTCACGCACCTTTATCAACTACATATAGTAGAAAAACTTGCAACTCGACAATGTCTTGGTGATCATATCAACAACATTGTGATCTGTCTAAACCTTCAGCACTAGGACTTCTCCACGCTCGATTACTTCTCTGATTAAATGCAACCTCACATCAATGTGCTTAGTTCGCTCATGATATGCTGAGTTCTTCGATAAGTGTATTGCACTTTGACTATCACATTTAACAGTGATACCTCGACCTTGAAATTTCAGCTCCTCAGCAAAACCTTCAAGCCACGATGCTTCTTTCACAAGTTCAATGAGGGCAATATATTCCGCTTCAGTGGTTGATAAAGCAACAACCTTCTGAAGTGCTACTTTCTAACTAATTGTTGTGCCAAACATAGTGAAAACATATCTAGAAATAGATTTTCTAGAATCCATACAACCTGAATAATCAGAGTCGACATATCCTTCGATTACTGCTTTACTATCTTCACTCAAGGCTCCACCATAAATTAGGAATCTATTCAGAGACCCATTTATGTACCTTATAATCCACTTCAATGCTTGTCAGTGAGCCTTTCTAGGATTCTCCATGTACCTGCTTACAAGACTTAGTGCATATGTTATATCAGGTCTAGTACATATCATATCATACATCAAGGAACCTATTATATTGGCATCTGGAATGCTATTCATATAAGTTCTTTCGACATCAGTATTGGGACACTGGCAATACTCAACTTGAATTAAGGTTTTGTCGAAGTCACAACAGGCTTCGAATTCGACATACCAAACTTGTCGAGAATCTTTCGTAGGTATGCCTCGTGAGATACGCATAATTTTAACTACTTTCTATCTCTTCGGATGTCAATCCCAAGAATCTTGGATGCTGCTCCCAGATCCTTCATGTGGAACTCGTCATTGATTTCAACCTTTACCTTCATCACTTCCTCGACATTGTTGCTTTCTATGAGAATATCATCCACATACCGCAATAAAATAACAAATGAATTTACAGGTCGAAATCTGAAGTAAACACAATGGTCGAACTGACTTCTAATGAAACCTATGTGTGCCATGAACTTATTGAATCTCCTATTCCAATATTGAGTTTGCACTAGGTTTTTCGTTATAGTCTCTAGGTTTTTCGTCTAGAACCTATTCCACACATAATTTCCTTATAGTCTCTAGGTTTTTCGTCTAGAACCTCACGTGCAGAGATTAAGGCATAAGCTATAACATCTGCATACATTAGGTAGTCATCGACAGATTCCTCAACTTTATCAGCATCTTCAACATCTTGTGCTTCTTCTTCGACTTCATCTAGGATACATAACTCAGCATTAACATGCTCCACCTCAATAGAAATCTCTCCCTGTTCTAACTCTTCGTCAGATATTTCTGCACTTCGACCAACATCATCAGTTTTCTTGAAAGCCATTTCAACTTCATTGAAAACTACATTTGGACTGATAATACACCTTCTTTGACCTAGATCAAGGCACCATAGCTTATAAGCTTTGACTCCTTCAGGGTATCCGAAGAACACGAATCTCAGAGCTCTAGGTTTGACATTGTCTTGCCTAATGTGAGCATAGGCTACACAACCAAATACTCTAAGTTTATCGAGATCTGGGGGATGTCCCTGTTAGAACAAGAATTGTTCTGATCAATATTCTTAGTTTTGATGATAACAATATATATGAAATTTGCTTAAGACAATGTGGTACTCTAATCCTGTGCAATTTCCATTTCAGGAAATATATGAAGAGTATGCACAAAATCAGCGCAAGAAGCACTGACTCAGAAGGTTCAAGTATGCAACATCAGAACATGCTCTGGCAAGACATCAGAAGATGGTCAAGCAGAATCAGAACATGGTCTATTGAAGCATCAGAAGAACTTGAAATCAGAAGCAGAAGCACTGAAGTTCTCATGGTATCACGCTTGAAGCACTTCAAGGTCAGAAGACAAGAAGATGCTCTGCACCAAGCTGTTTGACTCTTATTATTTCAAACGTTGTATCTACAAAGATCAGATCAGAAGCAAGTATAAGATGGCAGGCTACGCTGAATGACAAAAGGAACGTTAGAAGCTATTAACGGCAAAGTCAGTAAAAGCAGGAAAAACAAGGCTCGAGGTAGTTGACAAAAGAGTGAAACATTAAATGCAATGCTGTACGGATCACGCAACGCATTAAATGCTCCCAACGGTCATCTTCTCAAAATGCCTATAAATAGAAGTTATGATGAGAAGCTGAATACAACACACTACGCAAACATACAGAAACGCTGTCAAAGTGAAAAGCTCTAAAAACTTCATCTTCAACCTCACTTCATTACTGTTGTAATATTTTAGTGAGATTAAGCTTAAACTTAAGAGAAATATCACAGTTGTGATTATAGCTTATTAAGAAGCATTGTAATACTCTTGTAAGAATTTGTTTACATTAATTTGTAAAAGGTTCCTAGAGTGATCAAGGTGTGATCAGAATACTCTAGAAGACTTAAAAGGTATCTAAGTGGAAAACCATTGTAATCAAGGTTGCTTAGTGGATTAAATCCTCAGGTGAGGTAAATCACTCTAAGGGGGTGGACCGGAGTAGTTTCGTTAAAACCGAACCAGGATAAAAATCATTGTGCAATTGTTTTTATCTTATGAGTTTTTAAAGTCACACTTATTCAAACCCTCCCTTTCTAAGTGTTTTTCTATCCTTCAATTGGCATCAGAGTGCATGTTCTAAGGTGCAAGCACTTAACCGTGTTTAGAAAAGATTCAGGAAAAGAAAAACGCTAAGTCAAGATGGTTGAAACTCCACCACCTACATCTACATCTGGCTCTGCTGAGCAATACAATGGAAATGGTAACAATGGTTACACTAGACCACCAGTATTCGATGGTGCAAACTTTGAATATTGGAAAGATAAACTTGAAAGTTACTTTCTTGGTTTAGATGGTGACTTATGGGATCTTCTGGTGGATGGTTACAAGCATCCAGTGAAAGCTAGTAGTGTAAAGCTGACAAGACAAGAAATGAGTGATGATCAAAAGAAGCAATTCAAAAATCATCACAAGTCAAAGACAGTTTTGCTGAATGCTATCTCTCACGCTGAATATGAGAAGATATCTAACAGGGAAACTGTCCATGATATATATGAATCATTGAAAATGACTCATGAGGGAAATGCCAAAGTCAATGAGACTAAAGCTCTTGCCTTGATCCAGAAATATGAAGCCTTCAAGTTGGAGGATGATGAAAACATTGAGAAAATGTTCTCAAGATTTCAAACGCTAACTGCTGGATTAAGAGATCTTGACAAGGGATATACTAAAGCTGATCATGTCAAGAAGATCATCAGAAGCTTGCCCAGAAGATGGGGCCCAATGGTGACTGCAATCAAGATAGCAAAGGATCTGAATAAAGTCTCTTTGGAAGAGCTGATCAGTGCCCTAAGGAGTCATGAAATAGAGCTGGATGCTAATGAACCTCAGAAGAAAGGTAAGTCTATTGCATTAAAATCTAATTATAAAAAATGCACTAATGCTTTTCAGGCTGAAGAAGAAGATTCTGAAGAATCAAAATCAGAAGAAGAAGATGAACTGTCCATGATCTCTAGAAGGGTAAACCAACTATGGAAGAGCAAGCACAGGAAGTTTAAGAACTTCAAAAGTTCTAAGAAGCTTGAAAAAGGAGAATCTTCTGGAAGCAGAAGATATGACAAGAAGAAGGTCACTTGCTTCGAGTGCAATGAGCCAGGTCACTACAAGAGTGAGTGTCCAAAACTTCAGAAGGAGAAGCCCAAGAAGAAGTTTCATAAGAAGAAAGGTCTTATGGCAACTTAGGATGATTCAGATTCATCAGAATCAGAATCAGACTCTGAAGGCGAGCAGGAAAACATTGCACTGATGTTCACAGTTGATGATGGATCAGAATTTACATCAGAATCAGATTCTGAAGAGGTATTTTCTGAACTATCTAGAGAAGAGTTAGTTTTCAGTTTAACAGAACTTCTGGAACTCAAGGCTCATCTTAGTATCAAATACAAAAAGCTGAAAAAGCTATTTGATTCTGAAACTAAGAAGCTTGAAATAGAAAATTCTGAACTGAAGGAAAAAGTTTTAAAATTATCCAAAGATATTGGATCTCCTTCTGACTCAGAAAAAGTCCATTCCTAGTCTGAACCATATTCTGAAAGAATATGACTTGAGCTTTAGAAAGCTCTTATCTAGAAGTATTGGCATAAGTCATCTTGCTTCTATGATATATGCTGTTTCAGGAAACAAGAGAGTTGGCGTTGGTTATGAGGGTGATACCCCATACAAACTTGAACCTGTTGATGATATGAAAATCACATACAAGCCATTTTATGATCAGTTCAAGTATGGCCACTCCCATGATATTAGGCTCACCTCACATGCCAAAAGTTTTCATGTTACACACACTAAGAAGCATGTGACACAACCTAGAAAATATCATGCTGCTAAACCTAAGGAATATCATGCTGTACCTCCTGTTGTTTATCATGCTAAACCCAAGTTCAATCAGAACTTGAGGAAAACTAACAAGAAAGGACCAAAGAAGTTGTGGGTACCTAAGGAGAAGATAATTTATGTTGCAGATATCCTTGGCAGCAAAGAAGAAAAAGCAAAGCATGTCATGGTACCTGGACTCTGGGTGCTCGCGACACATGACGGGAAGAAGGTATGTGTTCCAAGACCTAGTGCTTAAATCTGCTGGAGAAGTTAAGTTTGGAGGAGATCAGAAGGGCAAGATTATTGGCTCAGGAACCATAAGTACTGGTAACTCTCCTTCTATAACTAATGTTCTTATGGTAGATGGATTAGCTCATAACTTTTTGTCCATAAGTCAATTAAGTGACAATGGTTATGACATAATCTTCAATCAAAATTCTTGCAAGGCTGTAAGTCAGAAGGATGGCTCAATCCTATTTACAGGCAAGAGAAAGAACAACATTTACAAGATTGATCTTCAAGATCTTAAGAATCAGAAGGTAACTTGTCTTATGTCTGTTAGTGAAGAGCAATGGGTCTGGCACATAAGATTAGGCCATGCTAGTTTGAGAAAGATTTCTCAGATTAACAAACTAAATCTGGTCAGAGGCCTCCCAAATCTGAAATATAAATCAGATGCTCTTTGCGAAGCATGTCAGAAGGGAAAGTTTTCCAAACCTGCATTCAAGTCTAAGAATGTTGTTTCTTCCTCTAGGCCGCTAGAACTTCTGCACATTGATCTGTTTGGCCCAGTCAAAACAGCATCTGTCAGAGGGAAGAAATATGGATTAGTCATCGTAGATGATTATAGTCGCTGGACATGGGTAAAGTTCTTAAAACACAAGGATGAGTCTCATTCAATGTTCTTTGAATTCTGCACTCAGATTCAATCTGAGAAGGAGTGCAAAATCATAAAGGTCAGAAGTGATCATGGTGGCGAATTTGAGAACAGATTCTTTGAGGAGTTCTTCAAAGAAAATGGTATTGCCCATGATTTCTCTTGTCCTAGAACTCCACAGCAAAATGGAGTTGTAGAGCGAAAGAATAGGACTCTACAAGAAATGGCCAGAACCATGATCAATGAAACCAATATGGCTAAGCATTTGTGGGCAGAAGCAATAAACACTGCATGTTATGTTCAGAATAGAATCTCTATAAGACCTATTCTTAATAAGACTCCTTATGAATTGTGGAAGAACAGAAAGCCCAACATTTCATATTTTCATCCTTTTGGATGTGTTTGTTTCATTCTGAATACTAAAGATCATCTTGGTAAGTTTGATTCTAAGGCACAGAAGTGTTTCCTTCTTGGATATTCTGAACGCTCTAAAGGCTACAGAGTATACAATACTGAAACATTGGTTGTTGAAGAATCAATCAATATCAGATTTGATGATAAGCTTGGTCTTGAAAAGCCAAAGCAGTTTGCGAATTTTGCAGATTTAGATATTGATATATCAGAAGCTGAAGAACCAAGAAGCAAAGTATCAGAAGCTGAAGATCTCAGAAGCAAAGGATCAGAAGATCAAGTTGCTGCATCTTTCGAGAATCTCAGAATTTCTGAAGAGCCAACAGTCAGAAGATCTTCTAGACTCACATCTTCTCACTCAGAAGATGTCATTCTTGGAAAGAAGGATGATCCTATCAGAACAAGAGCATTTCTGAAAAATAGCAACATGGACTCTTGATCAGAATGAGAAGGTGAGAAGTTCTAACTCTGTCAGAATCAAAAGTTATAGTAAAACAGCTGTCACCAACTGCTCCAGAAGTTGAACACGTGTTCACTCTTTTTTGGACAGACGTGCGTGCAACTGATGAGACGCCGCCCTAGGTAACTGTGCAAATCATTTCAAATTTCACGTTATCCCACCTAACGTCATTCATCATTAAATGCGTTTGATTTCATTTGATTCTGTAACTGTTCATTATCATAATTTCATTGCATTCTTTTTCAAATCCGCCTCTATATATTCATTGCACATCATAACGTTTATTCTTTTACGCATTCATCTTCTCTCTCTTGTTTATGCACTTTTGCAATCTCTTTGCCCTTTTTGACTACCCCAAAAGAAAGAACCCTAGAAAACTCAGTTATGCAACTATGGCTTCTTCTTCATCACAACTCGTTGGTTCCTCCTCTCAGCAACGTCAACAGGCAAAAGAACAACAAGTTGTTCCGGTAATCACTTGCTCGATTCCGAGGAATGAGTTAGAAGTGATTTGTGAGTTAATTGTTGATTTCGACAATCTAGAAGAACATAAGTTTCATCTCAAGGATAACATGCTCTTTCAAGGATGGACTTCATTGTTTTCTGAGTTCTGTGGACCAGTTTATCCAGAACTGGTAAAAGAATTTTGGGTTCATGCTGTTGTATCCCCTAAAGAAATTATATCTTTTGTTCATGGAAGATTCGTTGTTATCACTGAGAACATTCTGAGAATGATGTTCGATTTGAAAAATCCTGTTGGTGTCTTTGAATCTGATCAAAGAACGGATTGGGATGCTGTTCTGACTGAACTATACACAGATGCGAAGAAAACAAAAGGTGTCAAAGATATGAAGGCCATCTACAAAGTCTGGACCAAGATTCTTCTAGGGTGTTTCTATCACAGAAAAGCAACCCATTCTCCAAACTTTGTTAACAAAGAGCAACAATACATCTTGTACTACATTGGTACTCAGAAGAAGGTTGATATCATCTACATCATTTTCAATCATATGTGGCATGCTGTAAAGGACTCCAGAAATGCGTTCAGAACGAAGAAAAGAAATATTATTCCTTTTGGAAGAATCATTAGCAATATTCTGGTTCATACCAAGACTATTGAAGACTTGGAAGCTCAAGGAATCGTCAAGGATCCTGTTACTGCTACAGGAAGTTTCTTGAATTCCAACACCTTGAGAAAAATGAATCGTATTCAAGCTGTTAGAAACGTTCCTCAACCTCTCCCTGGAGCAAGAAACTGAAGAAGTCCTGTTCTTGCTGAGTTTGAAACGTTTTTCAGGAGTGAGCTGCCAGAAGTTAAGGTTCAATATCTTAACACTCTCAAGGAAGGTGGTGCCAATGATGCTCCTACTGGAGTAAGTCGTAAGAAAGCCTCCACTTCCAGGCCTGCAGTCTCAGAAGATGTTTCAGAAGTTGCTCCAGAAGTTGCTGTCAACAAAGAAAGAAGAACAAAGCGTAAGTTTGATCATCTTTCTGTTAACAAGGAGAAGGAAATTCAAGAAGAAGCTGCTGCAGAAGTTGTTGAGAATGTTGCTGTGGAAGGAGATGTAGCTGAAGAAAATCAAGAAGTTTTAGTTGAAAATGAGAATGTAGAACAAAAAGCTGCTAAGAAGAAGAATAAGAAGAGGAAGTCGAAGAAAGAAAAGAAAGCTGAGGATGAAAAGGAAGTAGAAAAGAAAAGGAGAAAGAAAAATAAAAAGAAAAAGGAATTTGTTGTTGATGAAGAAGAGTTTCAAGAAGCTGTGAATCAGCAAGTAGTAGAAGTATTTCAAGAAGAACTGAATAAGGAAGAGCAACTGAAGGAAACTGCCAGAAAGAGAGAAATTGCTATGGGCAAGGTAAAGTCTGTTTATGAGAAGAAGAAGAAAAGAAAAAGGCTTGAAGATGATTCTGAAGGGTCTCAGAAGATATCCAAAGGTATACATATCTCTGAATCTATCTTTGTCTCTGTTTTAAATTCAGAATCTGTACCAACAGAAGTTCCAGTTACCCCTCAACCAGAAAATCAACCACAAACAACCCCAACAGAATCACCTTAACCCACCAATGTTCTCACCCCTCCTTCTTCTCACATTACCAATGTTTTTACCCCTCCTTCTTCACCAATTACCAAAGTTCTTACTCCTCCTCCTTCACCCATAACCAACACTGCCTCTGACCATCCCATTGATACACTCGTTCTAGACATTCAACCCCTTCAAACTCTTTATCCCCCTCACTCAAATATCTCCACTTCTCAACCTCCACCTCATGCAAACTATTCCCCCATTGTTAACCCTGTCACAAACAATTCACCATAATCAGACTCTAAAAGTACTGGTTCTATGGCTCAATTGTTTCGTGAATGCAATTTCACTCCCAAACCCCGTCCTGAACCTGAGCTTATGGTGTTAGACGCTGAGTCAGAAGAAGTAGAATCTTATCTCTCTCTTGATAGAGAACCTCAACCTTACTTCTTTCTAAACCCAGATTCTGCCGTCACTAGACTCAAATCCCGCCGGGAATTTTCTGTTGGTGTGCGTTTTGAGTTGTTAAATCTAAAAATGGAGACAGGTTTAGAGACATTGAAGGCAGCGCATCATACCAGGATGGATGATGTTGAATTGAGAAATCTCTGGAGGATCTTCATAAGAAAGATGGACTCTGAGTTTCTGAAGCTTCAGAAGGCGTGCGTAGCAGAAGCTCCAGGTCATCTTGGATTCCTAAGATCATATGAAGAATTCTGGGTCAGTCATCTCAAGTGCAGATATTGCCTTGAAGAAAAGGATTTTATTGATGAGCTTGTAGAAGATGTGTCTGACCAAGAGCCTTGTCTTGACTTGGTTGTATGGAACCCTCAGTATGCTGTTCTGACTGGAGACTTCCAGTGGTTATTCAACTGGCTAAGGGAGAATCCCTCTGAGGATGCACCAAACATGGTCATTCCTGAGGTTGTCTACCCTTCAGAAGTTGCTGCTCCCACTCCTCCAAAGAATCTGGCTGAGATTCTTAAGGCTCTGGAGAATGAAGATTCTGAGATCCCTACTCCAGAATATTCTGAAGATGCTTCGATATCAGAAGCTGATGCTGAGAAACAAGCTGATGAGAATCATCCTGCTGAGAAACTTCCTGCTGAGGAAAATCAAGATGATGTTCTCACGATAGATGCTTTTGATGGGCATGCTATTCCACAGAATGCTCGTAGTGAAGCTTCTTCTGGTGAACCTTCTGTTCTGGTGAACGCTATCAAGGTTCTTCAACAGAATCAAGATGCTCTAGCTTCTCGGTTGGATAAGCATGAGGAAACGCATGAGGAATTCAGAACCTTCATGAAGAAGCAGACTGAAAGCACCTTTGAGATTCACGACCTTCTGGCCAAGATAGTTTCTAAGCTAGGCTAGTCGTAGTCTTTTGGTCTTAGTTGTTTCTTGTTTCTTGCATCTGTTTCCTGCATATGTTTTGTATCTTCTGATATTTTTCTTGTTGAATCAATGAAATATTATCTTCTTCTCTCATATTGTCTGTTTTTCATCTGAATCTTTTATGCTTTTTGATGTTATGACAAAAAGGGGAAGAAAATGTGATAAATGATTTGATTTATTATATCAGTTGCTGGGAGAAAGTCTCAACATTTCTAACATTATTTACAAATTCTATGTCTTTGAGATTTTTGCAGGATTGAAGACATTCTGAAAAAGCTCAACATGAGAAGCAAAGACATGGGGAAAAGCAATTCTGTATAGAAACATGCTCATGGAAATTGAAGCAAGCTTAGTGCTGTAAAGCTTCAAGATCAGAAGCAAGAAGGAAGAATGTTCTGATATTCTCGTGGCAGAATATGATCTAACACATTCTTATCCCTTATGTTCTGATACATATTTTATGTGCTCTGATACGTATTTTATGTTCTGATACATACCTCTTTTAAGAACTGTTTGCCTTGATAAATGCTCTTTCTTAAAAGAATGTTCTAATTCATTCATGCTCTGACTTTTGTTGTCTAGTTTGTTCTGAAACATTTCAGGATGTAAAGATGCTCTGATGATGCTCTTGTACATTCAAGAATGTTCTGATACAATCAAGCATGCAATGATTCAAGAAGAAATTCAAAGCTCTGAAGCTGTCCTATGGAAGCAAGAAGCAGAAGCTCTGAATGTTCTGAAGTTTAAGCAAATGTGAACGTCTCAACTGAAATGGAAAATACCCAGGGAAGTCTTTTATTTTTAAATTCTTCCAGTATTTATTTCAGGGGGGAATGTTAATCTCAGGGGGAGATTGTTGATCCCAGGGGGAGACATATTCACACACTTTGTTTATATGCTTATGTTATAACTGTGTAATTGTCTTTAGCCGTCTGTTATTCTGATTGCAAATTCATATCAATTATATATGTTTTTGTCATCATCAAAAAGGGGGAGATTGTTAGAACAAGAATTGTTCTGATCGATATTCTTAGTTTTGATGATAACAATGTATATGAATTTTGCTTAAGACAATGTGGTACTCTAATCCTATGCAATTTCCATTTCAGGAAATATATGAAAAGTATGCACAAAATCAGCGCAAGAAGCACTGGCTCAGAAGGTTCAAGTATGCAACATCAGAACATGCTCTGGCAAGACATCAGAAGATGGTCAAGTAGAATCAGAACATGGTCTATTGAAGCATCAGAAGAACTTGAGATCAGAAGCAGAAGCACTGAAGTTCTCATGGTATCACGCTTGAAGCACTTCAAGGTCAGAAGACAAGAAGATGCTCTACACCAAGCTGTTTGACTCTGATTATTTCAAACGTTGTATCTACAAAGATCAAATCAGAAGCAAGTACAAGATGGCAGGCTACGCTGACTGACAAAAGGAACGTTAGAAGCTATTAACGGCAAAGTCAGTAAAAGCAGGAAAATCAAGGCTCGAGGTAGTTGACAAAAGAGTGAAACATTAAATGCAATGCTGTACGGATCACGCAATGCATTAAATGCTCCCAACTGTCATCTTCTTAAAACGCCTATAAATAGAAGTTTTGATGAGAAGCTGAATACAACACACTACGCAAACATACAGAAACGCTGTCAAAGTGAAAAGCTCTCAAAACTTCATCTTCAACCTCACTTCATTACTATTGTAATATTTTAGTGATCTTAAACTTAAGAGAAATATCACATTGTGATTATAGCTTATTAAGAAGCATTGTAATAATCTTGTAAGAATTTTTTTACATTAATTTGTAAAAGGTTCCTAGAGTGATCAAGGTGTGATTAGAATACTCTAGAAGACTTAGAAGGTATCTAAGTGGAAAACCATTGTAATCAAGGTTGATTAGTGGATTAAATCCTCAGGTGAGGTAAATCACTCTAAGGGGGTGGACTGGAGAAGTTTCGTTAACAACGAACCAGGATAAAAATCATTGTGCAATTGTTTTTATCTTAAGAGTTTTTAAAGTCACACTTATTCAATCCCCCCCTTTCTAAGTGTTTTTCTATCCTTCAGTCCCGACCAAACTTCTTCAGACGTCTTCATATATCTAATGCAGACGAAGGAGATTTATTTATCACATATGTTGCTGTGGAAATATGATTTTCCCAAAACACCTTCTTTAACCCAACACTAGTCAACATGCATCTGACTCTCTCAAAAATAGTTCGATTAAAGCTTTCAGCCAAACCATTTTATCATAGAGTACCTGCAGTAGTTTTGTGCCTTGCAATTCTAGAGGAAGCACAAAATTTGTCGAATGCCTCATTACAAAATTCAAGGCCATTGTTGGTTTTCAACCTCTTAACCTTACTGCTAGTTTAATTTTCGACCAAAGTCTTCCAACTTTTGAAATTATCAAAAGTTTCATCCTTAGTCTTCAAGATGAATACCCATAACTTTTTGAAATAATCATCAACTATGGGTAGAAAATACCTTGCTCCTAAATGTGATGGACACCTTGTAAGCCCCCAAAGATCAACATAGATGTGATCAAGGGATCCATATGTTCTTTGTTTTCCTTTATTGAACTTCACTCTGCAAGATTTTCCTAGTACACAGGGTTCACAAAACTCAGCTTTTCGACTTTGTCTCCACCAGGCAGATTTTGTTTCCCTAATTCGACCAGATCCCTTTCACTAACATGGCCCAATCTCATGTACCAAATCTCTATTTTCGATAAAGGTTTCGTGGTTGCAACATTTATCGAACCACTTACAACTTCATCCTCAATGGTATACAAGCCTTGTTTCTTCACGTCTCTCAAGACTTCCTTCGAACCCTTCATGACTTTTAGGATACTCTTCTCTCCTTGGAAAACATATCCTTTCTTGTCGAATTCACCAAGAGAAATCAAATTTCTTTTCAAATCAGGTACATACCTGACTTCAGTTAATAATTTTATTAGCTCATCATGAAGCTTGAATCTCAGAGATCCAACACATGTAATCTTGTAAGCTTTGTTGTTTTCCAAAAATACAGACCCACCATCTTGATCACATAATTCCTCGAACAAGTCTTTGTTTGGAGTCATGTGTCAAGTGCAACCTGAATCCATAACCCACCCCTTGGTAGAGTCACTGCTTAAAACCACAAGAACATCATATGAGTCAAAATCATCTTGAAAAATGGTTGCATTGCCATTATCCTTACCTCCATATTTTATATATATATATATATATATATATATATATATATATATATATATATATATATATATATATATATATATATATATATATTTTATATATTATCCTTTTTACTTAATTAAAATTTGTTTAGCCTTTTATTTAATATATGTTACCATTTAGTCCTTAAAAAAAATTTTATAAATCAATTAAGTTCATTTTATTAACTTTTAACATTCAATGTCTTAGGTGAGACAACATTTTTGAGTAACCACCATAAACTTTAATAATATTTAATTTAACGATTTCATTTTTTTAACAAATATCTCACGGTTGTAAATTGATAGTCTACTGAATGTAACAATGAACTCTCACACATAATATTTCTTGACATAATTTCATCTTTTTCCCTCTTCTCCTTCATCATTCCCATCATCACATTCATAACATTCATCTCAAATCTACAAAAACTAAATTTAAAACCTAGAAAAATAACATACTTTTTAGAGAAGGTGAGAGATAGAGAGAGATATCATTTTATCACTTTTATTCATTAAACTGAGAATTCAAAAACACAATTTTATTCACTTTAAAATTAAACCCATAAACCCTTTTATTAACTTTACCAAAATTAAACCCAAAAATCAATTTACCACTTTTCTTCATTAAACCCTACCACGCGAGATAACAACAGACAAAAGCTACATAAATATTTTCATTTCATAATAACAAATAAACACTACTACAAAAAATACTTTTAATCTCATATGAGAAATGTGTTTTATATCGGCTATAGAAGCGAGGTAACGAAGGACGTCATAAAAAAATAATGACTTAACACATCAGTTTTTAAAATACCGAGGCGTGTGCATTGTTCGAACCCCATCATCTGCACTTTTATTATTTACAATACTAGTGCATCATATATATCGGTTTATCAATAAAACCGATTTATAAATTAGTTTTTTTAAAATTAAAAGTTGTTACATTATTTAAACAGAAAATTAATAAAATAATTTATTTACAAACATATTTACCCAGAATATTACATTGTTTACAAAGAAAAAAATTAATTTCCCCAAGATATAGATTTTAGATATTCAAATCATATAATTCTGGGGAAGATCAAATGATGAGTGCATAATATTCTCTATAACTTTTGCTTGCATTTCTTTCTGATATGAAAAATATGTTAGACAAAAAAAGGGTTAGATAAATAAATGATTTTATGCTCAAATAATTATTTAAGAACACAAATCTTAAACCCAAATAATTATCTGCTCTTGCAATCCATCATAGAGAACTCATGGCAAACACTCTTTTAAACCTTAAAGTGGAGGATAGTTTCAAGCGCTTCATGATGTTTCATTACCAATTTTTAATATTCAGAATGATTTTACAATGGAAGTTGTTTATGTTTCACACTGATCACTAATGGTAGTATCTTGCAAGCTAGTAGTCATGAAATGGACGATGAAGATTTAATTAAGGACGATGATAAATATCATCAATTTTAAGGCTAAAGTATCCCCTCGGTTTTTAGGAAAACTGAGGTGCAAAATCTTTTTTTGAAGTTACATTTACACAGAATATTAAAACACAATATTGCAGCAAATCGAACTAATTCACCCTATTTCAAACATTGGAAATTGTTATATGGATTAAATGCATCCAACTTCTAAAGGAGATATCTGTTTCAACCATTGGAAAATGTTTTTTGTACTTGTAATCCATCATATAGTTCTTTTTCAAGCTTCGTAAAGAAAATGATAAGCATCTATCCCAAAGAATGATTCTTATGAGTTAGGATTAAGGTAAAATATATTTAAGGAGTGATTTTATAGTTAAATATGATTATCTTATCTCCCAATTACTATGAAAACCGATGAGTTAGATAATTTAATTTACAATTAAAAGTATAATAAAAAGAGATGCTCCAGTTTTATTTTTCCCCTTGGTTATGTGAAAATCTGAGGTAATATTTTATTTTTCCCCTCGGCTATGCGAATATATGAGGTAATATGTTGTTTTAAAAACTAATTAAAACGTGACGCACATGCATTGGAATCCTATCACTAGAATAGAAGTGATCATCTATATTCAAGTCGTAATGTCTCTTTTGGATTTTCAAGGAGGTTTTTGAGCTATTTAAATGTCTCATTTCCAAATCTATGTGTCTTCCAACCTTGTTTTAAAGTCTTTTCGTATTTTTAACGTCTTACTTCAAACTCTTTGTGTCTTGTTTCCTTGTTTCAAAGTTTTTTTCTTCAAAAATGGATGCAAATATTTTGTTCATTATCAATGGAGAGTTTGTTGGTTTCAATAATTTTGATCGTTTTGAACTAAGGAAAGTTGTTAACAAACAAATGTTGAATGGTTACTTTCACATTCTAAATGGCCCCATATACACTAATCTCATTAAAGAGTCATAGATGAATGTCTTGGTTGTACCAGCTGGTCATGATGAAGTCATCCAATCCTACGTCAATAGCTCTCATTTCTTCATTACTCAACCACTAATTGCTATGACAATCAACTGTCAAGAAATAGGTAGTTATGCTGAACATTATCAATTCAACAATGTCTACTCAGCTTGCCTTCATCGAATTTATACCAACTAAGATAAGCCCACCAGTCCTACTTCTATACTCCCTATTGAAAAATTTTGGATTCAACTTCTAGTGGCAAATCTCTATCCAAGAGAGAAACAACTAGAAACACTAACTTGGTATAACAAGCATCTCTTGTACTTCCTCACCTACAACATCAAAGTTAATCTTCCTTTTACCATTTTCAACTTCTTGAAGGAAATGATAAGCAATTCTCGGGAGGAAACGACTTTTCTCATACCATATGGAAGAGTTCTTTCTAAACTTTTCTCTAAGTTAGGGATAGTTAGGAATAATGTTGAAGTTGAGTGGACTGAGAAGTTTGAATATGTAGAATTTTTTTTGTTGTCTTATTTTTTTTTATCATCAATGAAATATTTACTTTTTCTATTATTGCATATTCTTGTTTATTGATAACAAAGATTTTGAGAATTACTAATTAACAAAGAAAAACATGGAATCTGGAAAAGACGTCAAGTGATAAATCATTGGAAAAAATATTAAATGCGGTAACAGGGATTCAAAGCAAGATACCTTATAGCTATATTACCTCGGTTTTCCAAAAAAACCGAGAGAATAAGTTTATTATTTTTTATGCATAAAAAAAGACGCTCACTTATAGTTGTGTTACGTTGGTTTTTTTATAAAACAGATGTAAAATGTTGTTTATTTTATTAAAAAACTCAAACATGGCTCTCCTAGGACATATAATCTCGATTTTTAGCATATTCAAGATGAATATCTTCGTCATAAAAAGTGTTATTCATTGTAGTGAAATAAGCTTAGAAAAATCAAGAGGGAGAAAAAACACTTTACCACCTTCAGATGTTAAACGCATCCATCCATAATAGAAAACACAAGGAAAACAAGAGAAAGAAAAGCTTTTCTCTTTTTGTACTGTGCAGACAATAACTCATAAAAATAATAAACAAACATGACATTTTGAGACCATTACATTACATAACAACAAACAGAAAACCACATACAAAATAAATGTTGTTTTTTATAGTAGAAACAAGAAAGGCATGGAAATGAAAAATAAGAAAAAGATAGAGAAGAAGAATGAATGAATAAGTTGAAAGGTTTGTTTTTTGTTGTTGTTGAAATGGTCCACTTCAACAAAGTTACATATATTTAAGAGAAGGATTGTTTTTTCTATAAGAACAATGAATAACAAAATTCAAAATTTCAGAACTTGTTTTTCTTTTCTTTTTTCTTTCATATTTATTATTTAGATATCTCAAAAGAATAATTTTTTTAAATATGTGTTTAATAAATTATGCTTTTTTCTAAGTTTATTTTGATTTTTCTGAGTTTGAGATGAATGTTGATGAACATGACGATGAAGATGATGTAGGAGAAGGGTGAAGGTGAAGTTATATAAAAATATCATGCGTTGACAGTTTATTGTTACAATTACTAGATTATCAATTTTTAAATGTAGGATAGTTATAAAAAAGATCAAATATTAAAATTAAAAAAATAATAAAATATATGGTGGACACTCAATAATATTGTCACACCTAAGAAATTGAAAGATAGAAGTTAACATAATAGACTAAGTTGGCTAACAAAATTGTGTATGAGGGATTAAAATGTTATATTTATTAAATAAAGGATAAAGTGAAACTTTAAATAAAGTTATGGGATTGCAGAATGCATTAACACACACACATAGAGAGAGTTATATGTATGTATGTATGTATGTATGTATGTATGTATGTATAGCACTTAAATTATCACAGTATAATATCATGACATCTTCCTTGACATTATATTCCTTCAACATTTGTTTCAACCACATCAGTTGTGAACAATTATTTCTAGCTGTAATATATTTAGCTTCATGAGTAGACAAAGTGTAGATGTTTTTCATGTTGGCTGCATTTATGGTAAAACATACCTGGGTATTTAATGTCTTGACTGATTTCATGACATGATTTATATTGTGTTATGCAGGTTGCATATGTGTTAAGCTAATACAGGTTCTGTTTGTGAATGTCATGACCGATGTCAAGACATCCTTGTCTGACAGCATGAGCTGTTATATTTTATTGGCGTGTTTCCTGATTTATCTCAATCTACAATTTAGGAAACGTTTTATTGTGTGCTGAATATTTCGTCTAGAAGATTTCGGTGACAGCACATTCTGTAACAACCAGATGACATGTAAACAAGGTTAACCCTAATTTGATTCTTGAAAAGCCCAAGGCCCAAGATGTTAGAACAAGATTTGTTCTGATAAATATTCTTAGTTTTGATGATAACAATGTGTCATACCCCAAAATTTGCCCGATCAAATCTACGTCTGCTCATCCATTCAGGTTCAAAATTAAGAGTCATGGGGTTTGACATTTCTATTGTCAAACTCTCTCTCTCTCTCTCTCTCTCTCTTATAAATTAGGTCGAGTTAAAATAAGGGCGTGAGTAGCAGGTGTTTTGGGATCTAAATATTGGACCAAATCATTACAAGGTTTTGTCATTTTAGATATAATTGCTTTTTACTAACATTTCTTTCGATTATTATTTTATCATGACTAACCACTAGCATTTAACATTATTAATTTTTGTTAATATTAGAATTTTCTAAATTAGCTTTTATTAATATTATTATTATTATTAGGTAGAATTAGGACTAATTAGGTTTTTATTTTAATTAGGTTTTATTAAATATTAGGATTATTAGTATTAGTATTATTGTTAATTAAGTTATTATTATTCTTTTTAGAAGGGGGGTTTTTATTAGGCTGATTATTGGGTTTATTGTTTTTGTTAATTGGGCTGAAGAAAAAGAAAGAACCAAACAAACAAACAAAAAAAGCGTGGAGAGCCTTTTTAGAAGAAAAAATCTGATTGGTGAGAGAAAGAAACCGTGGACATTTTGATTGGGATTTGAGTTTGTTTTGATTGAGGACTAAAAAAGGAAAAGATCAATATCCTCTCCAAATCAAAGAACAATCCTGCAAATCATAAATATCATTTAATATAATAAAGCAAAAGGAGTACTTTGGCAAGTTTGCCAAGTGTCACTCCCATATGCATTTTCACAATTTTTTCTCATTCTATTTATAGTAATAACTTCAATTCCTATTTTATATTTTAATTTTTTAATTTTTAATTTTTTTAGTTATATTTATTTGTTTATCATTAATCAATTTTGGGAATCTGAAACATCCTCTTTCCTCTTCATACACAAAGTATTTACTGCTTGGACCATTGGGAAAAAGATTTTGTGCCTTGGAAACAACCAAAACCACCTTCATCAAAATCGATTTGGGGAAAGGGAAGAAACAATCCATTTCACCTCTTCTCCCTCTCCAAATCACACCCACATCAAAAACCCCTCACCACAACTTCTATCATTTCTCTTCACAAACCAAACCACCCTCACCCTCCAACTTCAACTTCAACCACAACCATGATGTGGAAACGTGAACACGATGAACACCGTCACCACCACCCCTCCACCTCAATAAAACTTCACACGGCTTTCTCTTCTCCCAATCTGATTCATCTCATCTTCAATGTCATCTTCTCCACTTAAAACATCATCTTTTCCACTAAACAAAGCATCATCTTCTCTGATTCGTATTCGGATTATCATGATTTGTTTTTTGTTCTCTTTGTTGATCAGAGAAGCTAACTACTACTACTACCACCATGGATGAACAACAGCGTAAATGCGCGTCAACAGAAGAGGAGGGAGAAAAGCATGGATCGAAATCGGAGTTAGAACAGTTGCTAGGGTTTTTTTATTTTGAAATCGATTAGTTTACCTGTTGTTCTTGGTTGTCCTTTAGTTGTTAGGGTTTTTGATTTAAAAAATGATTTGTTTATTTTTAATAAATTGAAACTATTTTTGTTATGTTTTTTAAGGTTGAAGTATTTGGTCCTAAAATTCAGCAGGTTATAGGTAAAGATCAATCCAATCAAATCCTCACTGTTGTTCCTCTCTATCACCAAACAAAAACTTGTGCTCCTAATGATGCGGCGAATGCCATGCTCTGAGAAAGCGACTTGAAGAGGTATACATACATTTTTATTGTGGCTAACGGTCTTTGGAATAGTTTCTTCAGTTTTATGAGTTACTCTCTATTATTTCAGCTTGGATACGAACTTAAAGACAACCAAGTTGAGAGTTTGTTTTGGCGTTTCAAAGCTGTGTCTGAGCAAAAGAAGGTATATAAGAACTTGTCATACCCCAATTTTTGACCTAAGATACCACCTCATATCATCTGCATATGCATCATTTGCATCTCTAACAAATTGCATAGCTTGTGTTTGCTACTTGTGACTCAGCAGGATTTAATCAAGAAATCACTCATCAGTACAAGTAACAATCAATTAGGGTTTTGTTCTCCCTTCATTTCAAATGAATCATCTTCATCAACAATCAACATTTGGTCCTCAGAGATTCATTTCAACAAGCTCAAAGGCTCTGAATCAATCAGATTAGGGTTTTGACTGAAGATAGCATACTCCTGACTTTTGCTCAGAATTTGACCTAATGAATTGGGACATGAACTCAAGACCCCAAGTGAATCATTTTGACCTAATCCATTGGCTCAAGACATCTCCTACACAAGGATTGATCAACAGTGAAATTTCAAATCATCAGATTAGGGTTTTGAACTATCAGGGACCAAAATCAGGGATCACATTTGGGAAACCCTAAAAATCCCCAGGGAGTCAATCAAAGGTTTCAATCATCCTCAAATAATCCCTATGACAATATCCAATGGAAATTACATCTCAATTCAAGATCCACAGTCATCAATTTCATCAGGTCGACAATTAGGGTTTTGACCTAATTCACTGAATAACTGACTTTTTAATCAGGACATGGTGCCACAACTCAAACCATGGCTCAATATCCTCTAATGCTTCAATATGATCCATTCATACCACTCATTTGGTGAGGATAGCCTGTTTCATTTGAAAACTCCAGAAACGCGATTCGTCTGAAAAAGTCAACTGTACAAGATCACCATTGACTTTTGGAGAATTTTGGTCAACCATGACTTTTGAAGTTTTAAACCATCAATATATGATATATGAAGTCATTTGATCAAGAAAAATCAAGAAAATCAATCAAGAATCAAAAAGTCAAAAGTTTGACTTTCATACTTAGAAAATTTTTCTAAGTGTTTTTCATGGTTTTTTCCAAACTTTGGAAGGGAATAACTCAAAATTTCACCTACAAACTGAAAAAAACTTCCAACATGAAAGTTGTAGATTTTGATCCAATAAACAACTTTGACACATATAATTTTTTTCCATAAGATCAACCATTTAAGAGATATGGAGCTTCAAAGTTGGTACTTTTTGAAAACTTCACTTAAAACTTCATTTTTCTCAAAGTTCATGGATCTTTTTCACCCATTTCCTTAAAGGTCTTGAAGAAACTTTCAACTAGTGTTTTGAAGTATGCAACATGAGCTTTCCAAAATGTCCAAGAGCATGAAAAAATATGGAGTGTAGCTATGGTTTTGAATTATGCATTTAGTGATCATTTTCACTTGAATTTTCACCATTTTTCACTAAGTTTCAAGACTACATGACCTATAATCCAAGCAATGATGCAAAGAGGCAATAATTGAAGATATTTTCTCTGATTTGAGATCAGAATGGAAGAGGATAAGAAGCTTGAGTTTTAACCATGGTTTGGTCACTTTAACCATTTTGCATTAAATGTAAAAGATTCCTTTTTATCTCTTAAGCCAAATCATCAAACTTTGATCAAGTTGCAAAGCTCTGAGTTCAGACTCTTTGGCCTATAAATAGAGGTCCAAACTCCATTCAAAAACACACCAAAGTCTCACAAATTATAGGCTTTCTCTTTCTTTCTTAGAATGCAAGTTTCTTAAGTTTCTAAGAGGTACAAAACTCAACCTCCAAACCCTTGAAGTTATGGCCAAAGTGATGGTTCTAGCAACTCATAAACATCATATGGGATGTGTTTGAACCACTCACACACCCCAAATCACCCCAAAACTCAGATTCACTCTTCAACCTCCATATGAACACATAAAGAGCCTTATCATGCCAATTTTCATTCCAGATCATTTCTGTCCAAATTAACACTTCCCACACCTCACATATATCACATATAAGCTATCTAAACACTCATCACCAACCTGAAACATCAGAATCATAGAGCTCGATTCACACTTAGGCTTGACTGCAGATCGGGTACCTCCAACTACTCCAGGTGTTTTCAATTCACTCCAAGCATCCAGACACCTTCCATAAGGTTCATTGAAGCTGTCCAGATCGAGCAACAACATCTGTAACACCTCCTTCGCAAAATTCAATCTCCAGCTTGGCCGTTTTTGAGGTAAGTGCTCATGAACTTCAAACTCTATGAATCATGCATCATAAATGAAATATGAACATACCATCTTGTTTCTGCACCTATGAGGATCATTAACCCTCAATCAATTGCTATTTATCTTGCACATACACGATTTCATGATCAATCTCAGAATTAGGGTTCTTCGTGTTCATCACAAAATTGATCACCTTAGAGCAAAAATAAATGAATTATGAGGGCACCATCATGATCCTTGTGAAAAACCGAGTGAGATAGACCCTTCACTTGATCAATTTGGTTCAGTTTTCAGAAATTTCAAAATCAAATTAAGGATGTGTTCTTGGCGCCATTTTCTGTTCAGGAATTTCAAATACTTGTTTTTAAATATATTTAAATGAGCGTGTATCATTAACAAGCTGCGCGCGCAGCTCAGTTGGTTGTTGTTTTGGCTGATGAGAGAGAGGTCACGGGTTCAACACCCTTAGGGACCAAAACATTTTTTTTACAACTATTTTTCTTTCATTTTCTTTTACAACTTCATTTAATTAATTAACACATCAAATTAATTCATTTTTTATTCATTTTTTGTACACTCTTTATTCAACACATATATTTTATGAAATCGCTCTAAGAGCTCAAACCAACTATACCATGCCTCCCCTTGGGCTTTGTACAAACGAGTGACCCTCCCATAGCCTCCTCTTGGGCTTACAATGCAAGGACCCTGGATTGTCCCTCCCATAGCCTCCTCTTGGGCTTACAATGCAAGGACCCTCGGATAGTCTCCTCTTGGGCTTCGTACAAGGACCCACGGGCTTCTTATAAGCATCCCCAATATCCAAACCAAATACCCTAGGAGATTAGACATTTTTCATCTCTATGCTAGGAGTATCTCTTATATATCATCACAAACAATCAATCAATCAAACTTTTTTGCCACAAGTCTGGCTAATCAATCAATCTTCTTTTGCCACAAGGCTGGCTAATCAATCAAACCGTTTTGCCACCGTACTGGCTGATTAATCAAAGTTTTTGTCACATGGCTGACTTCATTGAAACTTTTGCCACAAGGCTGGCTGATTAATCAAAACTTTTTGTCACAAGGCTGACTTCATTGAAAGTTTTTTGCCACAAGGCTGGTTAAACAAACAAAAATCAAACAGATGTATGTGATGATATAGATTAGATACATCTAGCATTTAGACGGCATTTGTCTATTTTCCTTTGCTTCCACTAGCATAAGTGGGAACTACGATTGCTCTGACTTTCTCAACATCCCTTTGAGAATACGTAGGCACAAGGTCGATCCTTGGCGAGCAAAACAAAACAAAAAAAACCATTCAAACCTTAGCACCCGTAGACCCCGAGCTACAGATGCTCTGATTCCCTCTAAGGGATATGTATGCAGAGGATCGTGATGATCTTTGCGAGCATAATCAAACAAACACCTTAGGTCCCACCTATTTCACAACAGAACCTCCACCGTAACATGGAATGAAAAAACAATAAAGAATCCTATAGAGTACTATAGATACGTTGGGTGCTAATACCTTCCCTTCGTATAACCAACCCTCTTACCCAAGATCTCCCCCCACTTTTAGGTTATTGCAGCTTTTTTCCTTTTCCTCCTTTGGAAATAATAAAAAGTTTGGTCGAAATAAAAGAAAAATCATTTTTTATGAGCACTCGAGCCCAAAGAAGGCATCAGGTGTCTCATCCCACAAAAAAGAGGAACAAAACGATTTTTCCCCGCGACAGAAAAATGGCGACTCTGCTGGGGACCATCTTTTTATTGTTTCCAAAGGAAGGGTTATTTCTAATTATTGTTTTTATTTTAATTTTTGTTACATGTGTGATTCTTTGGTTCTGTTACTTGTGTGGTTCTGTTACAAGTGATACATTATGGACAAATCCTAACCCGGATTAAGTACACATAAGAAATTAGGTGGAGGGTATAGTCATGTGCAGGCGCACTTGAGAATCCTTCCGCTCAGTGGAGGTTCCTTGTTGGTAATATATGTTTAGCATGCTTTCGTAGCGAAGACATTATTGCCGCATTGAACTGTAGAAGCTGAGTTGGCCGTAGAACCCCAACCCATCCTGGCCTTATTAGGACGTGGTGCAGAAACGATCCAGGTGAAGACTTGGATAGTTGTCATGCGGAGAACCACACTCAGACGAGTTTTTCTTGAGAATATTTCTGGCTCATCAGTTTAGTCGTGAAAGCCGGTAATATCCGAAAGAAAAATGTAGACTCTGACGTATCAGTAGAACATGTTGTACAGGTGATTAACTAGATCTATCCCTATTTGGTTCTCTGACCTCATGCTCGTGATGCTGGACCTTTGAACCTGTGTGTACTATGTTTGAATTACCATGTTTGTGTACCATGTTTGCGTTACCGTGTCTGTTTTACCATGTTTGAATATGTGGCATTCATGCATCCACGCATTCATACATTCAAAAAAAACCCATCTTTTTTTTCCATAAAAACATGATTTTTCCAAAGATTTAGAGAAATTTTCTTTGCAAACATTTTAGGATTTAGTCATGGAAGAAGTAAAAAGGCATACCAAGAAATACGGTTTCAAAGCGCCTGATGTGGGAAAACTGATAGAGTTAGCATCTTCTGTACAAAATCCTTCCAATTTTAGGAAAAGTTATGGAAAACTTTTGCCTATCCTGAACACTCATGTTGATGAAGGACTTCTCAAAACTTTGGTTCAGTTCTATGATCCCGTCTACCGGTGTTTTACCTTTCCAGACTACCAGTTGGTACCAACCTTGGAAGAATATGCCAATCTTTTGGGTATCCCTGTGTCTGACAAAATACCCTTCAATGGTTTGGAAGCCATTCCTAAGTCACACGTCATTGCAGCAAGTACCCATTTGAAAAAGTCTGAAGTAGAGAGTAATTGGACTACCAAAGGAAACCTCCCGGGTTTAACCTCACACTCCCTGATAAAGAAAGCCTTTGATTTCATCGAAACTAGTAGCATGATAGCTTTTGAAGCTATACTAGCCTTGCTCATCTATGGGTTGGTTCTGTTTCCCAATGTCGACAACTTTGTTGATATCAATGCCATAAAGATTTTTCTGATTGGAAATCCTGTTCCGACTTTACTTGGTGACATGTATTTCTCTGTCCATCATAGGAATCGCCAAGGCGGTGGAATCATTGTATGTTGTGCACCTTTGTTGTTCAAATGGATTGTTTCACACTTACCTGAGTCTCCTATTTTCACAGAAAACCGAGAAGGTTTGCGTTGGCCTCGAAGACTTATGTCTCTTACTAATAATGATATCCGTTGGTATACCTTGGCTCGCTGTGGTACAGAAACCATTGATAGTTGCGGAGAATTCGCCAACGTACCTCTCATTGGTACACAAGGAGGAATTAACTACAATCCGATCTTAGCCCGACGACAACTCGGGTATGCAAATTCAGTTAAACCTGTTGGTCTCGCAGTAGAAAGCTACTTCTATCAAGAAAGGGAAGATCCTCAAAGGTTGAAGACAAGAATGATGAGAGCTTGGTACGACGTCCGATGGAAAGAAAAAGGTGAGGAAAGGAATTGCATTGCTACGGACGCCTACACCTGCTGGGTAAAGAAAAGAGCAAAGGAGTTTCAAATGCCTTATGATTATGAAAAGCCCATGTCTCTTGTGATACCTCAACTACCCAATATTCCCATTCCCACTATGAAGGAATACCAAGACACTTTAGCCAAGATGAGGTTAGAGAAAAACGCTTGGGAGCACAAGTTTCGTAGGACCGATATGGAAAACAGAAGGTTGAAGAAACAAGTGAAAGATCACGAAGAAACTCTCTACTGTCAAGATGGATGGCTCATGAGTAAAGATGAGAAGATTCGTCAGAAAGACGCTGCAATCAAGAGGTACATCAAAGAAAGCAAGAAAAAACCTGAAGGTTCAACAAGCAACGCTCCAACTCCTGACGATTGGAAGAATATTGTTGACAAGCTAAAGACCGAAAAGGCCGAATTGAAAGCTTACTATGGGAAAGAAATCATGAAGCTCAAGCTGCACAATGCATTTGGTTCTTCGTCTGATGAAGATGCTTAGGATTGTTTAGCTTTTTATTTATCATTTGCTTTTGTAAGGAGCTATGCTCCAATGTTGTAACATTTCCCATTTATTGAATAAAAGAACAGTTTGTGTACAAATGTTTGCAAGGAAATAATCTTTAAAATATTTGGAAAAAAATCATAAACTTTTTTTTGCATACATCATTCTGCCTATCGAGTCTGTTGTATAGAGTCTTATCTTTTGGATCTTTCTCCAATAGATCGTCAAGCTGTCGCGTCTCAAAGTTTCTCGACCGCGCTCGCAATCAGATCACAGATACAATACTCGTTCGAGTAGAAGAAGAGTAATGGAACACTCTGAACAAGAGAATATTGAGCTCCGTGGTACAGTGACCACCCTTCAGGAAAAATTGGAAAGTCTCACTACTCTGGTTGACTCCTTAATGGCCGCACAGAATCAGCCGCCGCCACCCAACAGTCAAGCAACAGTAACATCTGAAGTCACTACTCCAGTTTCTACAGTTGCATTCAACATTCCATCTTTCTCCATGCCAGAAGGTTGGGGCCCGCCTTTCAGCTTTGGTACAGGTTTCCGCCATAATTTCTCTGGGGTTCAAACAGCTACAACTGAAGCGCCTGCTGCACAGGGTTCGGCGTTTATTCCACATTCGGGGGTAACTTTTTCTCAAGTCACTATGGCACTTTCTCAACCCACTATGACGGTTCCGACTCCTATGGTTCACACTGTTCCTTACGGAGACAATGAGATTTATCATGATCAGGGTGATAGCACAAATCAGCGAAGCCTTGTAGGAGATCTCCAAGAACAATTCAACAAGATTCAGCTGGAAGTCAAAGCTATTCGGGGAAAAGATTTGTTTGGAAAGAATGCCCAGGAGCTATGTTTGGTTCCCAGTGTACAAATACCGGCTAAGTTCAAGGTCCCTGACTTTGAGAAGTACAAAGGTAGTTCTTGTCCACAAAGCCATCTTGTGATGTATGCTAGAAAGATGTCTACTTATACAGATAATCATCAGTTGCTCATCCATTACTTTCAAGACAGTTTGACTGGTGCCGCACTGAAGTGGTACACAAGTTTAGATAGCACCAATATTCGGACTTTCAACGACCTAGGTGAGGCCTTTGTCCGACAATACAAATACAACTCGGATATGGCTCCAGACAGAGATCAGCTCCGATCCATGGCTCAGAAAGACCATGAAGCTTTCAAAGAGTATGCCCAACGATGGAGAGAAACTGCTGCTCAGATTAATCCACCATTAAAAGAGAAAGAGATGACAAAGATCTTCTTGAATACTCTCAGTCCGTTTTATTATGAACGCATGATTGCTAGTGCTCCAAGTGATTTCACCGAAATGGTAAACATGGGGATGCGTCTAGAAGAAGGAGTCCGAACCGGACGTCTGACTAAAGAAGGTGGATCTTCAAGTGGAATCAAAAAGTTTGGAAGTGGTTTCCCAAAGAAGAAAGAACAAAGTGTTGACATGGTATCCCAAGGAAAGCCAAGAGGAAATGTCAATCGTCAACGACAGGTTGCTTCTATCACACCAGTCGTTAACACAACACCGAATCCAGGATTCACTCCTCAGTTTCAACAACAAAAGCCTCGACAACAGGCTCAGCAGTTAAACAATAATCAGAATCGAGTACAAAGAGCTCCACAGTTCGATCCGATTCCGATGACCTACACAGAATTGTACCCTGCACTGATTGAAAGAGGCCTTATTCAAACTAAAGCACCACCACCAGTACCTGAGAGACTCCCATGGTGGTACAAAGCTGAGGTTTCATGCCCTTATCATCAAGGGGCACCTGGCCATGATCTTGAGCATTGCATAGCTTTGAAATATGAAGTTCAGAGGTTGGTTAGATCTAATCTCCTCTCTTTCAGAAATTTGAATCCTAATGTGCAAGCAAATCCGCTGCCCAATCATGGAGGGCATGTTGTAAACATGGTATATGGATGTCCTGGCCAATACCGAGTCTATAATATCAACTTCTCAAGAGCAGATTTGGTACAAATGCACGCCACTCTTTGTCGGGGGCAGAATTTTCGCCAGCATCAATATGGTTCCTGTAGCATATGTTGTGTAGATCCCCATGGATGTTCGATTGTGAGAAGAGATCTCCAAGTTTTGCTAGATAATGGTACTATTGAGATCTACAGAAATAGGGATGAAAATGAAGTTAACATGATAGGATGTTATCCGCATGAGCTTTTAGTCTCAGATATCAACTCGGAAATGCCTACAGTTAACGTCATCGTTCCTCATTTCAACATGCCTGAGCGCATGGAAGTTACTTACAACAAGCCGATGGTTCCTGTTGCTCCTTTAATCATTTGTCTACCTAGACCTGTTCCTTATGACTCTGACAAGGCAGTTCCATACAACTACAATGCCACAATGATAAAGGACGGACAAGAAGTTCCTTTGCCTACTCTTTCATCTGTTGTAAACATTTCTGATGTGAGTCGTGTAACAAGAAGTGGACGTGTGTATACTCCGCTACCTCCAAAGCAGCCTGTTGCTCCTGTTACCGGGCAAAATCCTGTCAATACACCAGTAGAGAATCTTGTGGAAACTCCTGTCAGTAATCCAAACACTGATGTTGGTCAATCCAGTGGAACCAATGTCAATCCTGATTTTGATGAAATTTTGAAGCTTATCAAAAGAAGTGAATATAAGATTGTGGATCAGCTTATGCAGACTCCTTCAAAAATCTCAATACTTTCATTGCTGTTGAATTCAGAAGCCCACAGGGAAGCCCTGATGAGAGTCTTAGATCAAGCTTTTGTAGACCATGATGTGACTGTTGATCACTTTGATGGGATAATAGCCAACATAACAGCTTGCAACAATTTAAGCTTCTGTGATGAAGAACTCCCCGAGGAGGGTAGAAATCACAATCTTGCTTTGCACATTTCTATGAATTGTCAGTCAGACTCTTTGTCCAATGTGTTAGTAGACACCGGATCTTCCTTGAATGTTATGCCAAAGACGACTCTTGCTCGTTTGTCTTACCAAGGAATGCCTATGAAGTTCAGTGGTGTAGTTGTCAAAGCATTTGATGGATCGCGAAAATCTGTTATCGGCGAAGTCAATCTTCCCATGACAGTTGGTCCACATACATTCCAAATCACCTTCCAGGTCATGGACATTCAAGCTGCTTATAGCTGTCTGTTAGGACGACCATGGATCCATGAAGCAGGGGCAGTAACTTCTACGCTCCACCAAAAGTTGAAATTTGTAACAAATGGAAAATTGGTAACAATAAGTGGAGAACAAGCCTTGATGGTGAGCCATTTATCCAATTTCTCTTTTATCAGTGCTGATGATGTGGAAGGAACGCAGTTCCAAGGTCTCTCTTTAGAAGACGAGTCTTCCAAAAAGAAAGCATCGAAGAGGCAGTGAAAGTAGTAAAGGATGGAACTACCACTGGCTGGGGGCAAGTTGTGATCCCTACCAAGAATGAAACTAGAGCAGGTCTCGGATGTTCACCAACATTCTCAAACTGCACCAAGAAGGATGAAACCCTTCGTCCGATCAAAGAAACATTCATTAGTGGAGGATTCCTTAACCCAATTCCTCAAGAGGTTAATGTCCTTATCGAAGAATGCATCGAAGAAGGTCTACCTGATACTGAAGAAGAATGGAAGTGTTATCTGTTAGAACAAGATTTGTTCTGATCAATTATCTTAGTTTTGATGATAACAATAATATGAATTTTGCTTAAGATAATATGGTACTCTAATCCAATGCAATTTCCCTTTCAGGAAATATATAAAAGAGTATGCATAATTCAGCGCTCAGAAGCTTTGTCTCAAAGGGTTCAGCATGCAACATCAGAACATGGTCTGGCAAGACATCAGAAGATGGTCGAAGCAGAATCAGAACATGGGTCTATGGAAGCATCAGAAGAACATGAGATCAGAAGCACTGAAGCTCAGAAGATGGTATCACGCAACAGAAGCACTTCACGGTCAGAAGATCAGAAGATGCTATGCACCAAGCTGTTTGACTCTGATGATATTCAAACGTTGTATTCACAAACATCAGATCAGAAGGAAGTACAAGTGGCAGGCTACGCTGACTGACAAAAGGAACATTAAAAGCTACTAAAGGCTACGTCAGTAGACACAGCGTGAACAAGGCTCGAGGTAGTTGACAAAAGCGTATAACATTAAATGCGATGCTGTACGGAACACGCAAAGCATTAAATGCACTCAACGGTCAGCTTCTCAACGCCTATAAATATGAAGTTCTGATGAGAAGCAAGGTTAACGATTCTGCACCAAAACAACTCATATCAAACTTGCTGAAACGCTGTTCAAATCTAAACTCAGAATCTTCATCTTCATCAAAGCTCACTACATTGCTGCTGTAATATATTAGTGAGATTAAGCTTAAACGTTAAGAGAAATATCACAGTTTGTGATTATAGCTTTTAAGAAGCATTTGTAAACTCTTGAATTGATTACATTAAGTTGTAAGGAACTAGAGTGATCGTGTGGATCAGAATACTCTAGGAAGTCTTAGGAGTGAACTAAGCAGGTTGTAACTAGAGTGATCGTGTGGATCAGTATACTCTAGAAAAGTCTTAGAGTGTGTCTAAGCAGTTGATTCCTGGAGTGATCAGTGTGTGATCAGTAGACTCTGGAAGACTTAGTTGCTGACTAAGTGGAGAACCATTGTAATCCGTGCGATTAGTGGATTAAATCCTCAGTTGAGGTAAATCATCTCTGCGGGGGTGGACTGGAGTAGCTTAGTTAACAGCGAACCAGGATAAAAATAACTGTGCAATTTATTTTTATCTGTCAAGTTTTTAAAGCTACACTTATTCAAACCCCCCCTTTCTAAGTGTTTTTCTATCCTTCAATTGGTATCAGAGCGCCGGTTCTAAGGTGCAAGCACTTAACCGTGTTTAGAAAAGATTCAGGAAGAGAAAAACGCTTCAGTAAAAGATGGTTGATGAAAGTGAAAAGTCTACACCAGCATCTACATCTGGCTCTGCTGAGCAATACAACGGTAACAATGGTTATACTAGACCGCCGGTATTTGATGGTGAAAACTTTGAATACTGGAAAGATAAACTGGAAAGTTACTTTCTTGGTCTAGATGGTGATCTATGGGATCTTCTGATGGATGGTTACAAACATCCAGTAAATGCCAGAGGCGTAAAGCTGACAAGGCAAGAAATGAATGATGATCAGAAAAAGCTTTTCAGGAATCATCATAAATGCAGAACTGTTTTGCTGAATGCTATCTCTCATGCTGAGTATGAGAAGATATCTAACAGGGAAACGGCCTATGACATATATGAGTCCTTGAAAATGACTCATGAAGGAAATGCTCAAGTCAAGGAGACTAAAGCTCTAGCTTTAATCCAGAAGTATGAAGCCTTCAAGATGGAGGATGATGAAGACATTGAAAAAATGTTTTCAAGATTTCAAACTCTTACTGCTGGATTGAGAGTTCTTGACAAGGGATACACCAAGGCTGATCATGTAAAGAAGATCATCAGAAGCTTACCCAGAAGATGGGGTCCTATGGTGACTGCATTCAAGATTGCAAAGAATCTGAATGAAGTCTCTCTGGAAGAGCTGATCAGTGCCTTGAGAAGCCATGAAATAGAGCTGGACGCAAATGAGCCTCAAAAGAAAGGTAAGTCTATTGCATTAAAATCAAATATCAAGAAATGCACTAACGCTTTTCAGGCTAGAGAAGAAGATCCTGAAGAATCAGAATCTGAAGAAGAAGATGAACTGTCTTTGATCTCCAGAAGGCTAAATCAACTCTGGAATAGCAAGCAAAGGAAGTTCAGAGGCTTCAGAAGTTCAAAGAGATTTGAACATGGAGAATCTTCTGATGACAGAAGATTTGACAAGAAGAAGGTCATGTGCTATGAATGCAATGAGCCTGGACACTACAAGAACGAATGTCCAAATCTTCAGAAGGAAAATCCCAAGAAGAAATTTCATAAGAAGAAAGGTCTTATGGCAACCTGGGATGAGTCAGAAGATGATTCAGACTCTGAAGATGAGCAGGCTAACTGTGCGCTGATGGCGACAGAAGATGACGGATCAGAATCTACATCAGAATCAGATTCTGAAGAGGTATTTTCTGAACTTACTAGAGATGAGTTAGTTTCCGGTCTAACTGAACTTCTGGAACTCAAGTCTCAGATTAGTCTCAAATACAAAAAGCTGAAAAAGCTATTTGAATTTGAAACAAAGAAGCTTGAGTTGGAAAATTCTGAATTAAAAGAAAAACTTTTAAAATTATCCAATAATGTTGGATCTCCTTCTGATTCAGAAAAATCCACTCCTAGTCTAAACCATATTCTGAAAGAATATGATTTAAGTTTCAGAAAGTTCTTATCTAGAAGTATAGGCAGAAGTCAGCTAGCTTCTATGATATATGCCGTGTCTGGAAACAAAAGAGTTGGCATTGGTTATGAGGGTGAAACCCCATACAAACTTGAACCTGTTGATGAAATGAAACTCACATACAAGCCATTGTATGATCAGTTCAAGTATGGCCACTCCCATGATATTAGGCACACTTCACATGCTCAAAGTTTTCACATAACACACCAAAAAGCATGTGACACAACCTAGGAAATATCATGAAACTCACATTAAGAATTATCATGCTGTTCCTCCTATTGCTTACAATGTTAAACCCAAGTTCAATCAGAACTTGAGAAAATCTAACAAGAAAGGACCCAAGAAAATGTGGGTACCTAAGGATAAGATTATTCCTATTGCAGATATCCTTGACTGCAAAAAGGACAAAGCACAACATGTCATGGTACCTGGACTCTGGATGCTCACGACACATGACAGGAAGAAGGTCTATGTTCCAAGACCTGGTGCTTAAGTCTGGAGGAGAAGTCAAGTTTGGAGGAGATCAGAAGGGCAAGATAATTGGCTCTGGAACTATAAAGTCTGGTAACTCTCCTTCCATTTCTAATGTACTTCTTGTAGAAGGATTAACACATAACCTCTTATCTATCAGTCAATTGAGTGACAATGGTTATGATATAATCTTTAATCAAGAGTCTTGCAAGGCTGTAAATCAGAAGGATGGCTCAATCCTATTTACAGGCAAGAGGAAGAACAACATTTATAAGACAGATCTGCAAGATCTTATGAGTCAGAAGGTGACTTGTCTTATGTCTGTTTCTGAAGAGCAGTGGGTCTGGCACAGAAGATTAGGTCATGCTAGTTTGAGAAAGATTTCTCAGATTAACAAACTGAATCTGGTCAGAGGACTCCCTAATCTGAAATTCAAATCAGATGCTCTTTGTGAAGCATGTCAGAAGGGCAAGTTCTCCAAACCTGCATTCAAGTCCAAGAATGTTGTGTCTACCTCAAGGCCATTAGAACTCTTGCATATTGATCTGTTTGGCCCAGTCAAAACAGCATCTGTCAGAGGGAAGAAATATGGATTAGTCATCGTAGATGATTATAGCCGCTGGACTTGGGTAAAATTCTTGAAACACAAGGATGAGACTCATTCAGTGTTCTTTGATTTCTGCATTCAGATTCAATCTGAAAAAGAGTGTAAAATCATAAAGGTCAGAAGTGATCATGGTGGTGAATTTGAGAACAGATCCTTTGAAGAATTCTTCAAAGAAAATGGTATTGCCCATGATTTCTCTTGTCCTAGAACTCCACAGCAAAATGGGGTTGTAGAACGAAAGAATAGGACTCTGCAAGAAATGGCCAGAACCATGATCAATGAAACCAATATGGCTAAGCATTTCTGGGCAGAAGCAATAAACACTGCATGCTATATTCAGAATAGAATCTCTATCAGACCTATTCTAAATAAGACTCCTTATGAATTGTGGAAGAATAGAAAGCCCAACATTTCATATTTCCATCCTTTTGGATGTGTATGCTTTATTCTGAACACTAAAGATCATCTTGGTAAGTTTGATTCCAAAGCACAAAAATGTTTCCTTCTTGGATATTCTGAACGCTCAAAAGGCTACAGAGTATACAATACTGAAACATTGATTGTAGAAGAATCAATCAATATCAGGTTTGATGATAAGCTTGGTTCTGAAAAACCAAAGCAGTTTGATAATTTTGCAGATTGTGATATTGATATATCAGAAGTTGTTGAGCCAAGAAGAAACGCATCAGAAGCAGAGCTTCTCAGAAGCAAAGAATCTGAAGATCAAGTATCAGCTTCTCTGGAGGATCTAAGCATTTCTGAAGAACCATCTGTCAGAAGATCATCCAGACTCATCTCTGGTCATTCAGAAGATGTCATTCTTGGAAAGAAAGATGATCCAATCAGAACAAGAGCATTCCTTAAGAACAACGCAGACTGTCAATTAGGTCTTGTATCTTTGATCGAGCCAACTTCTGTTGATCATGCTCTAGAAGATGCAGACTGGATAATTGCTATGCAAGAAGAACTGAATCAGTTTACAAGGAATGATGTTTGGGATCTTGTTCCTAGACCAGATGGATTCAATATAATTGGTACAAAATGGGTCTTCAGAAACAAGCTCAGTGAGAAAGGTGAAGTGGTAAGGAACAAAGCCAGACTGGTGGCTCAGGGTTATAGTCAGCAAGAAGGAATTGATTATACAGAAACCTTTGCACCAGTGGCCAGGTTAGAATCTATTCGTCTATTAATTTCATTTGCCACTCAACATAACATCACTCTTTATCAGATGGATGTTAAGAGTGCCTTCTTAAATGGTTATATAGATGAAGAAGTTTATGTCCATCAACCTCCTGGTTTTGAAGACTCTATGTCTCCTAATCATGTTTTTAAACTTAAGAAATCATTGTATGGATTGAAACAGGCTCCCAGAGCTTGGTATGAACGCTTAAGTTCTTTCCTTCTGGATAATGGTTTCACTAGAGGAAAAGTGGACACTACTCTCTTTTGTAAAACCTTTAAAAGGGATATTTTAATTTGTCAAATATATGTAGATGATATTATTTTTGGAACATCTAATGCTACACTTGGAAAGGAGTTTGCTGAGTCTATGCAGGCTGAGTTTGAAATGAGCATGATGGGAGAACTCAAGTATTTCCTTGGAATACAAATAAATCAAACATCAGAAGGAACGTATGTTCACCAAACCAAGTATGTGAAGGAACTTCTGAAGAAGTTTAATCTTCGAGACTGCAAAGAAGCCAAAACTCCTATGCATCCAACATGCATCCTAGGTAAGGATGAGGTAAGTAAGAAGGTAGATCAGAAGTTATACAGAGGTATGATTGGATCTCTTCTATATCTGACTGCTTCTAGACCTGACATTCTGTTCAGTGTTTGTTTGTGTGCTAGATTCCAATCAGATCCTAGAGAATCTCATTTAACTGCTGTTAAGAGAATTCTAAGGTATCTGAAAGGTACTACTAATGTTGGCTTAGTTTACAGAAAATCTAAAGAATAGAACTTAGTAGGATTCTGCGATGCTGACTATGCTGGAGACAGAATTGAAAGAAAAAGTACTTCAGGAAGTTGCCAATTTCTTGGAAGTCATTTGATCTCTTGGTATAGCAAGAAGCAAGCAACTATTGCTCTATCAACAACAGAAGCAGAATATGTCGCTGCTGCTGGTTGTAGTACACAGATGCTCTGGATGAAGAGTCAGTTAGAAGATTATCAGATATTTGAGAGTAACATTCCTATATTCTGTGATAATACTTCTGCTATATGTTTATCTAAGAATCCTATTCTTCATTCAAAAGCTAAACATATTGAGATTAAACATCATTTCATAAGGGACTATGTTCAGAAGGGTGTTATATCTTTAAACTTTGTTGATACAGACCATCAATGGGCTGATATCTTTACAAAACCCCTGGCTGAAGATAGGTTTAAGTTCATTCTGAAGAACATCAGTATGGATTTATGCCCAGAATGAGAAGATGAGAAGTTCTTATGTATGAGTATCTTCTGAAATGAAAATGGATTATTTTTTATATATCAGAAGTTCTGATTGAAATCTTTTAGAAATTATGATTCGGTTATTACTAACGTTTCATTGTCTAAGTTGATTCAGAACCTTTTTAAAGCAAAACAGCTGTTACGTTTTTGTCTCGGGATGGTAAACCTGTCGTTACTATTCATGGATAAACGTGCGTGCAGTTGAAGGGACGCCGACCATAGGTAACTGTGCTAGTCACCTCATTCGTCTTTATTATCTCTCCTCTTTTCACGCAACATTAAATGTTTTTCATCAATTGCTTCATTTTATTTTCTTTTAAATACTCTTCAAACATTTTTTGTTTTCCTATCTCGTTGTATTCCTCTTAAAGTTTTTTTTTCTTCTCTCTCTTTCGTTTTCGTCTCTTGCTCAAACAAGTTTCTTCTTTCTTTTAAAAATCCTTGCTCAAACCTAGCGTTCACGCTAAGCCTGTTGAAGATCTATGACTCAAAGGCGACAGATCTCTGCATATCTCGGGATGGCTCTCCTAATACCTCTCAAGGCAGACCTCTTCTTTGATGTTGTTATCAACTTTCATCCAAAGACAGAAGACTTTCTTGAGTTATGGGAAGAGGTTAAGAATGATATTCTTGACTTCTATGTTGAGGGAAAGCCCCGTTTGCAACATTAGCTCTCTGTCTGTGAACTGTCCCTCACTTCCTCCTTGGTCTCTGGGATCTCTACTACAGTGGAGGTTCCAGTCTGGAAGACAAGAAGTCCTCCGGGATTCTTGATGGGTTGACACAGAATGTGTCTAGCTAGGGTTTTGTTTTTAATTTTTGTAGTAATTTCCTCTTTGGAAATTCTTTTTTGTATTTGCTAGGAATGTTTCTCATCTTGTTAAACATAGGAACCTTTTGTAACATCTTTTGATTATCAATGAAAAGTTTCTTTGCTTTTACATTCCAGTAAATTTTCTTTGTCGTTTTTATACATCTGAATCTTTTGAAATATTCTTTTTGATGTTATGACAAAAAGGGGGAGAAAGATAAATGATAAATGATTTGATTAATCTATCAGTTGCTGGGTAAAGCTCCCACACATTTCCACTAACAAGAACTGCAAGTTCTATATGGTTTAAGTGTTTTGCAGGGATAAAGAAGTGAAGAGAATCTTCAAAGCAAACTAAGAAGCGTTATTCTGTAAAAAGAATAAGCTCATGGAAACTGAAGCAAGCCGAGTGCTGAAGCTTCAGAGATCAGAAGCAAGAAAGAAGAATGAATCAGAAGCACTGATAATAGAATTTGATCCATATGTGTCTATTTGTTTTGACAAAATTCTATTTGCTCTGATACATTATTTTAGCCTATATAGCTCTAATATATATATGGCTCTGATACATATAATGTTATAGCTCTGATACATATAATGTGTTAGAATATACATTTTATGTTCTGACTCGTTCATGCTGACTTTTGTCGTTTAGTTTTTGTTCTGTAACATTTCAGGATGTAGAGATGCTCTGATGATGCTCTGGTACATTCAACAATGTTCTGATACAAATCTAGCATGAAGTGATGTTAGTAGACATTCAAAGTTCTGAAGCTATCCGAGGGAAGCAGAAATCAGAAGATGTGAATGTTCTAAAAGATCCAGAAAACTCAAGTTCTGAAGCTGTCCTGAATGGAAGCAGAAATCAGAAGCTGTGAATGTTCTGAGGATCAAAGAAACTCAAGTTCTGAAGCTGTCCTGAATGGAAGCAGAAATCAGAAGCTGTGAATGTTCTGAAGATCAAAGAAATTCAAGTTCTGAAGCTGTCCTAGATGGAAGCAGGAATCAGAAGCTGTGAGTGTTCTAAGGATCTAAAGAAATTCTAGTTCTGAAGCTGTCCAATGGAAGCAGAAGTCAGAAGCTATGAATTCTCTGAAGGCAGAAGCTTATGTGATCGTCTCTACCGAAATAATCAGGGAAGTCTTTTATTAAAGTTCTTCGAGTATTTATTTCAGGGGGAGATTATTTATCTCAGGGGGAGATTGTTAATCTCAGGGGGAGACATATTCATATGCTTATGCTATAGCTGTGTAATTTGTCTTTTGCCGTTTGTTCTTTCTGATCGCAAATTCATATCATTTATATATGTTTTTGTCATCATCAAAAAGGGGGAGATTGTTAGAACAAGATTTGTTCTGATCAATTATCTTAGTTTTGATGATAACAATAATATGAATTTTGCTTAAGATAATATGGTACTCTAATCCAATGCAATTTCCCTTTCAGGAAATATATAAAAGAGTATGCATAATTCAGCGCTCAGAAGCTTTGTCTCAAAGGGTTCAGCATGCAACATCAGAACATGGTCTGGCAAGACATCAGAAGATGGTCGAAGCAGAATCAGAACATGGGTCTATGGAAGCATCAGAAGAACATGAGATCAGAAGCACTGAAGCTCAGAAGATGGTATCACGCAACAGAAGCACTTCACGGTCAGAAGATCAGAAGATGCTATGCACCAAGCTGTTTGACTCTGATGATATTCAAACGTTGTATTCACAAACATCAGATCAGAAGGAAGTACAAGTGGCAGGCTACGCTGACTGACAAAAGGAACGTTAAAAGCTACTAAAGGCTACGTCAGTAGACACAGCGTGAACAAGGCTCGAGGTAGTTGACAAAAGCGTATAACATTAAATGCGATGCTGTACGGAACACGCAAAGCATTAAATGCACTCAACGGTCATCTTCTCAACGCCTATAAATATGAAGTTCTGATGAGAAGCAAGGTTAACGATTCTGCACCAAAACAACTCATATCAAACTTGCTGAAACGCTGTTCAAATCTAAACTCAGAATCTTCATCTTCATCAAAGCTCACTACATTGCTGCTGTAATATATTAGTGAGATTAAGCTTAAACGTTAAGAGAAATATCACAGTTTGTGATTATAGCTTTTAAGAAGCATTTGTAAACTCTTGAATTGATTACATTAAGTTGTAAGGAACTAGAGTGATCGTGTGGATCAGAATACTCTAGGAAGTCTTAGGAGTGAACTAAGCAGGTTGTAACTAGAGTGATCGTGTGGATCAGTATACTCTAGAAAAGTCTTAGAGTGTGTCTAAGCAGTTGATTCCTGGAGTGATCAGTGTGTGATCAGTAGACTGTGGAAGACTTAGTTGCTGACTAAGTGGAGAACCATTGTAATCCGTGCGATTAGTGGATTAAATCCTCAGTTGAGGTAAATCATCTCTGCGGGGGTGGACTGGAGTAGCTTAGTTAACAGCGAACCAGGATAAAAATAACTGTGCAATTTATTTTTATCTGTCAAGTTTTTAAAGCTACACTTATTCAAACCCCCCCTTTCTAAGTGTTTTTCTATCCTTCATTATCTCAATGACTCACGATGCATATCTCAGGAAGAACCATATCCTCCTTCGGAGAAACCCAAAGGCAAAGAAACTGAGCCTGTTCCTGCAGAAATATGGGACACATTGGGACAACCAAGTGGAAAATTTGATTACATGGTGAAGTATACTGCACCTGAAAGTTACAAGATTGCGATTGAGGATATCCAACCAACTGGATGGGGAGATTCTTTTGAATATAATAGTCAACCAGAAGAGGCTTATCAGCCTTGTCAATTTTCTCAGCAACCTGAAATTACTGGAGATTTCGGATTCAATGCATCTACCAAGATTAACAATCCTGAAGATGGTTATTATCACATAAATGCCATTTTTGAAGATGAAGGGGAAGATGGTCCCGCAACTGACTCGGAAAGTGTCGCTGACAATGAGTCTCTTCATCCTGAAGACTGGGAAATACATCCTGAAAATTCTGAAGATTGTGACTCATCATATGCTCTTCAAGAAGTAGAAGAAGACCGTTTCAACTCTACAAAGAACAAGGGTGACAAACCAGGACCTTCAAATCCTGCTCGACCTGCGGTCAATGTCAATACTGAAGATAATTCTGAGGAGAATTTTCCTGAATACATAATACACAGAGGAGTTCGTTGCTACTGGAAAGCTGTCGACGTTCCGAATGTTGTTCGCCGCTCAAAGTAATCACCTCGCTGTTATTTTGACCTCCTGCCTTGCCCAAAGCAGAGAGATGTTTTATAGGGCTTCGCTTTTAAATGTTCCGCCCAAATAACTTTGTGTATAGGGCTTTGTTTTAAAAGTTTCCCTCTTTGTCCTGCCCAAGACAAATGAGTTTGTGTTTAGGGCTTTGTTTCAAAAATGAATCATAAATAAAGCGTCATTTTGAATTCCCTACACTATGTGTTTTATTTTTTTGCTTTTTTCTGGAAATGGTAATCCTAAAAAACCAAAATAAAAAAAAAAAAAAACTTTTCCAAAAAAAATCTGCATACACTCCTGCATTCATAAATTTTCTGAAATAGATATAAATCACATGTGCAGATTTACTATTGATAAACCCATTGAATGCAATAACCCTATGCCCTCTCCCAACTTTGAGTTTCCTGTGTTCGAAGCCGAAGAAGAGGAAGAAGAGGAGATCCCGGACGAGATCTCTCGATTACTTAAGCACGAGGAAAGAGCCATTATGCCTCACAAAGAGCCTTTAGAAAAGATCAACTTGGGTTCTGAAGAAGACAAAAAAGAAGTGACCATTGGATCACTGCTTGATGCTGATATCAAGAGTAAGTTGACAGACCTTCTCAAAGAATATGCTGACGTGTTTGCCTGGTCCTACCAAGACATGCCTGGGTTGGATACCAATATTGTTCAGCATTACTTGCCATTGAAGCCAGAATGTCCGCCAGTTAAGCAGAAATTACGAAGGACTCACCCTGATATGGCTAACAAGATCAAAGTGGAAGTTCAAAAGCAACTCGATGCAGGTTTTCTTGTCACCTCTGAGTATCCTCAATGGTTGGCCAACATAGTGCCAGTTCCGAAGAAAGATGGAAAAGTCAGAATGTGTGTTGACTACCGTGATTTGAACAAGGCCAGTCCAAAAGATGATTTTCCATTACCACATATTGACATGCTGGTTGATAACACTGCTAAGTTCAACGTCTTTTCCTTCATGGACGGGTTCTCCGGTTATAATCAGATCAAGATGGCTTCTGAAGACATGGAGAAGACATCTTTCATCACCCCATGGGGTACCTTTTGCTTCAAAGTAATGCCGTTTGGATTGAAGAATGCAGGCGCAACTTATCAAAGGGCAATGACTACTCTCTTTCATGACATGATGCATAAAGAAATTGAAGTTTATGTGGACGACATGATAGCCAAGTCCAGCACAGAAGAAGAACATATTGAATACCTTTTGAAGTTGTTTCAACGACTAAGAAAATATCAGCTTCGCTTGAATCCTAACAAATGTACTTTTGGGGTTAGATCTGGAAAACTCTTGGGTTTCATTGTCAGCCAAAGAGGTATTGAAGTAGATCCCGACAAAGTCAGAGCTATTCAAGAGATGCCTGCACCAAAAACTGAAAAGCAAGTAAGAGGGTTTCTCGGACGATTAAACTACATCTCCAGGTTTATCTCTCAAATGACTGCTACATGTAGGCCAATTTTCAAGCTTCTCCGCAAAGATCAAGGGGTTGTATGGACTGAAGATTGCCAGAAAGCGTTCGACAGTATCAAAGAGTACCTGTTAGAACCACCAATATTGATTCCTCCAGTTGAAGGAAGACCATTAATCATGTACCTTACTGTGTTAGAAGAATCCATGGGTTGTATGCTTGGACAACAAGATGAAACCGGTAAGAAGGAGCATGCCATCTATTACTTGAGTAAGAAATTCACAGACTGTGAGTCTCGTTACTCCATGCTCGAAAAAACATGTTGTGCTTTGGCCTGGGCTTCAAAACGTCTCCGCCAATACATGATCAACAATACTACTTGGTTAATCTCCAAAATGGATCCGATCAAGTATGTCTTTGAAAAGCCTGCATTAACCGGAAGGATTGCCCGGTGGCAAATGCTGTTATCCGAATATGACATTAAATACCGTGCTCAAAAAGCGGTCAAAGGAAGCATTCTCGCCGACCATTTGGCGCATCAACCAATTAATGAATATCAATCTCTCAAGTTTGACTTTCCTGATGAAGATGTCTTATACTTGAAGATGAAAGATTGTGACGAACCGTTACCTGAAGAAGGTCCTGAGCCTGGATCAAGATGGGGCCTAATTTTTGATGGAGCAGTAAACGCTTTTGGCAATGGAATTGGGGCAATCATCATCACTCCCAAGGGTACTCATATCCCGTTTTCCGCCAGATTACTATTTGACTGTACCAACAACATCGCAGAATATGAAGCTTGTATCATGGGTCTCGAAGAAGCCATTGACTTAAGGATCAAGATCCTAGACATATATGGAGATTCAGCCCTCGTGATCAACCAAATCAAAGACAAATGGGAAACTTACCACCCTGGCTTGATTCCTTACAGAGATTATGCAAGACGTCTGTTGACTTTCTTCAACAAGGTTGAATTGCATCATATACCTCGAGATCAGAATCGAATGGCAGACGCCTTGGCTACTCTATCTTCCATGTTTAAAGTCAATCACTGGAATGATATGCCTACAGTCAGAATCACGCGCCTCGAAAGGCCTGCCTATGTGTTTGCAACTGAAGTAGTCATCGATGATAAACCGTGGTTCCACGACATCAAGCGCTTCCTTCAAACTCAAGAGTACCCGCTTGGGGCATCAAACAAAGATAAGAAAACTCTAAGGAGACTTTCTGGCAGTTTCTTCCTGAACGGAGATGTGCTATACAAAAGAAACTTCGACATGGTTTTGCTCAGATGCGTGGACAGACACGAAGCAGACATGTTAATGCATGAAGTGCATGAAGGGTCCTTTGGAACTCATTCAAATGGGCATGCAATGTCCAAGAAGATCTTAAGAGCTGGATACTATTGGTTGACAATGGAATCTGACTGTTATAAACACGTGAAGAGATGTCACAAGTGCCAGATCTATGCAGATAAGATCCATGTGCCACCGACTCTACTCAACGTTCTCTCATCTCCGTGGCCTTTCTCCATGTGGGGTATTGACATGATTGGAATGATCGAGCCGAAAGCTTCAAATGGTCATCGTTTCATCCTGGTAGCCATTGATTACTTCACCAAATGGGTCGAAGCAGCATCTTATGCCAATGTTACAAGACAAGTGGTTGTGAGGTTTATCAAGAATAACATCATTTGCCGATATGGTATTCCCAGCAAGATCATTACCGATATTGGTTCAAACTTGAACAACAAAATGATGAAAGAATTGTGTGAGGAATTCAAGATTGAGCATCATAACTCTTCTCCTTACAGACCAAAAATGAACGGCGCAGTTGAGGCTGCTAACAAGAACATTAAGAAGATCGTCCAGAAAATGGTCGTCACTTACAAAGACTGGCATGAAATGCTGCCATTTGCTTTACATGGATACCGTACTTCAGTGCGTACTTCAACAGGGGCAACTCCCTTTTCTCTAGTATACGGCATGGAAGCTGTGCTCCCCGTAGAAGTTGAAATCCCATCAATGAGAGTCCTCATGGAGACTAAGTTATCAGAGGCTGAATGGTGTCAAAGCAGATACGATCAGTTGAACTTAATCGAAGAAAAACGTATGACTGCTCTATGCCATGGACAGTTATACCAAGCAAGGATGAAACAAGCCTTCAACAAAAAGGTTCGACCTCGTGAATTTCGAGAAGGCGACCTCGTGCTTAAAAAGATCTTGTCTTTTCAACCAGATTCTAGGGGCAAATGGTCTCCTAATTACGAAGGCCCGTATGTTGTCAAAAGAACATTTTTCTGGCGGCGCCATGATTCTTACTACCATGGATGGTGATGAACTCCCACATCCTGTGAATGCAGATGCAGTCAAGAAATACTTTGTCTAAAAAAGAAAAGAACAGCTCGGTAAGTTGAAAACCCGCAAAGGGCGACTTAGGCAAAAATGAGCGTCTCGATGGACTGAAAACCCGAAAGGGCGGTCCAGGCAAAAATTAGAGACAATAAACAGAAAAATATCCTGGTAGATTGAAAACCTGAAAGGGCAATCTAGGCAAAAATTAGGGATTATGACAAAGTAACTGCATCAGCCTGTACTTCGTCACCTGAAGAGTCTGTACTTCATCAGAGGATCTTCAATCAAATCATCGCCAATCTGAAGCGACAAGCACAGTTGGAACTCAAAGTTGTTAGGGAATAGTGGTTATTGCTTTCAATGTAGCCTTTTCCGCATAATTACCATTTCCAACTTTTGTAAATACTCCATGGAATCACGCCTTTAGCTGATTTCCATCCTATTAAATAAATTTGAGCCTTGTGCCCATTTGTTTGCAATCTCTAATTTCTTTTAGCTTACAAAATGACGCTTTAATTGTGTTATTCACTTTTGAAAAAAAAATGAAAAAAAGTTTTAAATGAATTTACTTTTCTTTTTCAAAATAAAAGCGAAATTTTCCTTTGAGTTGTGAACAACGGAAGGAACATCAGCAGTCTTCTCCATAGGATGAACAAAAGGATTCTCCCTGAAAAAATTGTTGAGACAACGGTATTCTTGTCCCAGAAAAGAATTCTTGAAGCAATTATCCCTCGAGGTAAAGAAGCTCTTCTATCCCCAGTGAAGAAGCTCTTCTATCCCCAGTGAAGAAGGTCTTTTATCCCCAGTAACGAAGATTTTCCATCTCCAGTGAAAGGATTCTTCCATCTCAATAAGAAAAGATGCTTATCTTCCCCAGAGAAGTTTAAAACATGCAGCACCATTCATCACCCGTGTTATCTACACCGTGTTGAAGAACATTTGCCAAGTATCTGGTTGTATTGCGACGTCGGTCCTTCTCCAGTATATACTCCTCTGTCTGTCAGTATTGTCAGTATGCATGCTACATTCATGACATTCATCATTCATACATATTTGCATCATTTATGCATTCTTGCATTTTTCAATGTTTATTTCGAAATCACTTGTTTAGGATATATCTATCCTCAAAAAAAAAAAAAAAAAAAAAGAAGGAAAAAAAGAAGAAGAAAACAAGTATGGGCGTGTCATCTCTCCAGTAGGTTGTCACCCATAAGCAGAAATAATATCTTCTTTCTCCAGTTCCCCACTGAGATCATTCCTCGTGGAAGAAGGTTGCTTTAGTTTCTTCTCTTCAAAACAAAGGAGAAAATACCCATTCGAGTTCATTCCTCATGGGTACAAAGTCTTGTTTGACTGTCTCTTTCCAATTCATTCTTGGTTAGAACCTTGTCTTTACCAGAGGTTCAAAATACCAATTCCTCAAATAGAGTCGTGAAAAAACAGACCATAAACAATAGCCTCATCATCTGAGCAGCTTATGTCTCTTTCAAAAGATTTTTCCTCTCAAGGAAATCAATCATGAAGACCATTTGACAATCAGGGCCTTATTACTGTTCACAAGGCTGAATAACCAGTAATTTCCCTAGCAAAGTCTCCAGAATCATTTTATCACTCGGCTGATAATTGATCATGTCTTCAAAACCACTATCACAAGGCTGGTAGTCGGTAACCCTTTTGTTCTGGTTATATTATTTAACATGTCTATCACCATGCTGATAGTCGATAATATTAACCGAACCTTTGAAACTCTTTTTACCTTGTCAAGTCTATCACCATGCTGATAGTCGGTAATACAGTTTCATACCTCTCACCTTCGCATTATTAAACATGTCTATCCCCATGCTGATAGTCGGTAATGTCGATAGGTAAGCTTTTCTCACAAAGCTATCATTCCCCAATGAAGCATACACTTGCTTTCCCGAAAAAACGGATTCTCTTCCTAAAACGGATTGAGATATCCTTCCCAATCTCTTTTTCCCCAGCGGAGTCAGTTCTTGATATTCCCTCGGTAAAGATATCCTTGCATCATTCGCAATTTTGGTATCTTAGGTCCAAAATTTGCGTCTTCTGATATTTAAGTCTCTTCCACCCTATCAAAACGAAGATTTTTCAATCTTCATGTCTCAGGTTGAAGAAACTTAAATAGGGGCATCTGTCATACCCCAATTTTTGACCTAAGATACCACCTCATATCATCTGCATATGCATCATTTGCATCTCTAACAAATTGCATAGCTTGTGTTTGCTACTTGTGACTCAGCAGGATTTAATCAAGAAATCACTCATCAGTACAAGTAACAATCAATTAGGGTTTTGTTCTCCCTTCATTTCAAATGAATCATCTTCATCAACAATCAACATTTGGTCCTCAGAGATTCATTTCAACAAGCTCAAAGGCTCTGAATCAATCAGATTAGGGTTTTGACTGAAGATAGCATACTCCTGACTTTTGCTCAGAATTTGACCTAATGACTTGGGACATGAACTCAAGACCCCAAGTGAATCATTTTGACCTAATCCATTGGCTCAAGACATCTCCTACACAAGGATTGATCAACAGTGAAATTTCAAATCATCAGATTAGGGTTTTGAACTATCAGGGACCAAAATCAGGGATCACATTTGGGAAACCCTAAAAATCCCCAGGGAGTTAATCAAAGGTTTCAATCATCCTCAAATAATCCCTATGACAATATCCAATGGAAATTACATCTCAATTCAAGATCCACAGTCATCAATTTCATCAGGTCGACAATTAGGGTTTTGACCTAATTCACTGAATAACTGACTTTTTAATCAGGACATGGTGCCACAACTCAAACCATGGCTCAATATCCTCTAATGCTTCAATATGATCCATTCATACCACTCATTTGGTGAGGATAGCCTGTTTCATTTGAAAACTCCAGAAACGCGATTCGTCTGAAAAAGTCAACTGTACAAGATCACCATTGACTTTTGGAGAATTTTGGTCAACCATGACTTTTGAAGTTTTAAACCATCAATATATGATATATGAAGTCATTTGATCAAGAAAAATCAAGAAAATCAATCAAGAATCAAAAAGTCAAAAGTTTGACTTTCATACTTAGAAAATTTTTCTAAGTGTTTTTCATGGTTTTTTCCAAACTTTGGAAGGGAATAACTCAAAATTTCACCTACAAACTGAAAAAAACTTCCAACATGAAAGTTGTAGATTTTGATCCAATAAACAACTTTGACACATATAATTTTTTTCCATAAGATCAACCATTTAAGAGATATGGAGCTTCAAAGTTGGTACTTTTTGAAAACTTCACTTAAAACTTCATTTTTCTCAAAGTTCATGGATCTTTTTCACCCATTTCCTTAAAGGTCTTGAAGAAACTTTCAACTAGTGTTTTGAAGTATGCAACATGAGCTTTCCAAAATGTCCAAGAGCATGAAAAAATATGGAGTGTAGCTATGGTTTTGAATTATGCATTTAGTGATCATTTTCACTTGAATTTTCACCATTTTTCACTAAGTTTCAAGACTACATGACCTATAATCCAAGCAATGATGCAAAGAGGCAATAATTGAAGATATTTTCTCTGATTTGAGATCAGAATGGAAGAGGATAAGAAGCTTGAGTTTTAACCATGGTTTGGTCACTTTAACCATTTTGCATTAAATGTAAAAGATTCCTTTTTATCTCTTAAGCCAAATCATCAAACTTTGATCAAGTTGCAAAGCTCTGAGTTCAGACTCTTTGGCCTATAAATAGAGGTCCAAACTCCATTCAAAAACACACCAAAGTCTCACAAATTATAGGCTTTCTCTTTCTTTCTTAGAATGCAAGTTTCTTAAGTTTCTAAGAGGTACAAAACTCAACCTCCAAACCCTTGAAGTTATGGCCAAAGTGATGGTTCTAGCAACTCATAAACATCATATGGGATGTGTTTGAACCACTCACACACCCCAAATCACCCCAAAACTCAGATTCACTCTTCAACCTCCATATGAACACATAAAGAGCCTTATCATGCCAATTTTCATTCCAGATCATTTCTGTCCAAATTAACACTTCCCACACCTCACATATATCACATATAAGCTATCTAAACACTCATCACCAACCTGAAACATCAGAATCATAGAGCTCGATTCACACTTAGGCTTGACTGCAGATCGGGTACCTCCAACTACTCCAGGTGTTTTCAATTCACTCCAAGCATCCAGACACCTTCCATAAGGTTCATTGAAGCTGTCCAGATCGAGCAACAACATCTGTAACACCTCCTTCGCAAAATTCAATCTCCAGCTTGGCCGTTTTTGAGGTAAGTGCTCATGAACTTCAAACTCTATGAATCATGCATCATAAATGAAATATGAACATACCATCTTGTTTCTGCACCTATGAGGATCATTAACCCTCAATCAATTGCTATTTATCTTGCACATACACGATTTCATGATCAATCTCAGAATTAGGGTTCTTCGTGTTCATCACAAAATTGATCACCTTAGAGCAAAAATAAATGAATTATGAGGGCACCATCATGATCCTTGTAAAAAACCGAGTGAGATAGACCCTTCACTTGATCAATTTGGTTCAGTTTTCAGAAATTTCAAAATCAAATTGAGGATGTGTTCTTGGCGCCATTTTCTGTTCAGGAATTTCAAATACTTGTTTTTAAATATATTTAAATGAGCGTGTATCATTAACAAGCTGCGCGCGCAGCTCAGTTGGTTGTTGTTTTGGCTGATGAGAGAGAGGTCACGGGTTCAACACCCTTACCAAAACATTTTTTTTACAACTATTTTTCTTTCATTTTCTTTTACAACTTCATTTAATTAATTAACACATCAAATTAATTCATTTTTTATTCATTTTTTGTACACTCTTTATTCAACACATATATTTTATGAATATAAAAAAAAAATCACAAAAAAGATTTATTTAATATGTTTTTAATAAGGTTTAAAATGATACATTTTTAAGTGTTTTTAATTACTTTAAATATTGTTTTTCATTTAATTTTTAACCTAATCACTTGTAAATTATTTTTTGTGATCAAACCCTAATCATTTAGGTCTTAATTAAGCATTAAAACTTGTTTTAACTTAATTAAGTTGATTTTTGTCAAATTCAAATCATTTTAAGACGAGCGATCGCGATTCTTTTTCAAAACGATAAACCACTTCTTTTTGATTAAATCTTTTTAATTGATCAATTGATTTTCAAAACAGTGGGGCCTCTCGAATATTAGAGAGTATAAGACCCACTCCCTTTTTTACACAGTCTTTTTATTCAAAATAAATAAACTTTCTTTCAAAACAAACTTTCAAACCGTTTTTCAAACGACGCGTCTGCTTTTCAAAAATACCATGGGCCTCCATGTAGGTATAAGTCCCAAGCCCCTTTTGTACATACCCGTTCCAGTACATGAAATTAGGTATTTCATTGTACGCCTTTTGTACATATCTCGATCAATTTGTTTTTTAACCTTGAACAACAAATCAAAAATGAAGGTTTCTTTAAATCTTCCCAAAAATACCATGGGCCTCCATGTAGGTATAAGTCCCAAGCCCCTTTTGTACATACCCGTTCCAGTACATGAAATTAGGTATTTCATTGTACGCCTTTTGTACATATCTCGATCAATTTGTTTTTTAACCTTGAACAACAAATCAAAAATGAAGGTTTCTTTAAATCTTCCCAAAAATACCATGGGCCTCCATGTAGGTATAAGTCCCAAGCCCCTTTGTAAATACCTGTTTACATAGCTTTGAATAAATTCAAGTGGACCTCTCCCCGAGTATGAGTCCCGAGCCCTGTGTATACAAATGGATCATGCTTACAGGTATATTTCCTTCATAAACTCCATTATATACACACACTTTCTCATATATATGCTTATTCATAACTTGTTCATGCCTGTTCATACTTGTTCATGTTTGTTCATATGTGTGATATGTGTGCTTGTTCAACTTAGTACAACACTAGGTTCCCCATAGCCTCCTATTGGGCTTCGTGCAAAGAATCTCCACTAGTTTAGGTTAGGACATAGAGTATGGTTTCCCGGTGAAATCGCTCTAAGAGCTCAAACCAACTATACCATGCCTCCCCTTGGGCTTTGTACAAACGAGTGACCCTCCCATAGCCTCCTCTTGGGCTTACAATGCAAGGACCCTGGATTGTCCCTCCCATAGCCTCCTCTTGGGCTTACAATGCAAGGACCCTCGGATAGCCTCCTCTTGGGCTTCGTACAAGGACCCACGGGCTTCTTATAAGCATCCCCAATATCCAAACCAAATACCCTAGGAGATTAGACATTTTTCATCTCTATGCTAGGAGTATCTCTTATATATCATCACAAACAATCAATCAATCAAACTTTTTTGCCACAAGTCTGGCTAATCAATCAATCTTCTTTTGCCACAAGGCTGGCTAATCAATCAAACCGTTTTGCCACCGTACTGGCTGATTAATCAAAGTTTTTGTCACATGGCTGACTTCATTGAAACTTTTGCCACAAGGCTGGCTGATTAATCAAAACTTTTTGTCACAAGGCTGACTTCATTGAAAGTTTTTTGCCACAAGGCTGGTTAAACAAACAAAAATCAAACAGATGTATGTGATGATATAGATTAGATACATCTAACATTTAGACGGCATTTGTCTATTTTCCTTTGCTTCCACTAGCATAAGTGGGAACTACGATTGCTCTGACTTTCTCAACATCCCTTTGAGAATATGTAGGCACAAGGTCGATCCTTGGCGAGCAAAACAAAACAAAAAAAACCATTCAAACCTTAGCACCCGTAGACCCCGAGCTACAGATGCTCTGATTCCCTCTAAGGGATATGTATGCAGAGGATCGTGATGATCTTTGCGAGCATAATCAAACAAACACCTTAGGTCCCACCTATTTCACAACAGAACCTCCACCGTAACATGGAATGAAAAAACAATAAAGAATCCTATAGAGTACTATAGATACGTTGGGTGCTAATACCTTCCCTTCGTATAACCAACCCTCTTACCCAAGATCTCCCCCCACTTTTAGGTTATTGCAGCTTTTTTCCTTTTCCTCCTTTGGAAATAATAAAAAGTTTGGTCGAAATAAAAGAAAAATCATTTTTTATGAGCACTCGAGCCCAAAGAAGGCATCAGGTGTCTCATCCCACAAAAAAGAGGAACAAAACGATTTTTCCCCGCGACAGAACTGATGATTTTATCCTATTCCATTTTGTTGACTCGGTCAACGAATTGGGTTTAGTTGTCTTTTGATAAGTTGTATATTTAAATAAAGAAATTAATATGACCAATAATAAATGAAACCAGTAGTGACTATCCCTTCTCCTTTTTGTTCGTTTAAAATCGACGAATATTGAGTTCTGTTTCTGTTGGATATGTTCTGATAACTTGCTTTTGTTTTGTATATTAGAGGATTAGTGATGCTGATTTCAGAGCATTGGTATCAGATGAAGTTTTTCAAGCGGAGCCTATATGGAAGCTATCAATGTTTTATATTGCCATTTTTCTCGGCAGTGTTGCAAAGCATTTAAAATTAGCCAATACTATGTTGTCATTTATTTGGTGGATTATTGGATTCTACTGGGTATCAGCTGGTGGTAAAACTTTATCCCAAGATTCTCCTCAGCTTTACTGGTTTGTCCTCTTTCACTATCTCATTCAAATTGTTCAAACATGTTTTCATTTCGATTTCTTAATCTTTTGGCAAGTCAACTGATATTTACTTATTTTAGTTGAATGCTTATGACATAATAATTGGCATCGCTATTTGCTGGTGTCTTCCATGTATCATTGCACTTCTTCAGGTGCAGATTGGTTTATTGAATCTGTTCTGACTTTGTGATGCAGGTTCGGTCCAAATTGCAGGAGCATATTGGTTCATTGAGTCAGTTCTGACTTTGTGATGCAGGCTCGGTCCAAATTGTTGTTGTGGTAGAATGAATATTTCGGTTTGCTTGGATATTTCTGAATTTTGATTAGGTGCCTGGCTGTAATTGGATCATGTACAAATCAAAATGGAACAACACTTCACAAATCGGAATTTCATAGAAGCGGGAAGCAAACATTGAGTTTCATTGTAGATCATAAAATCCATTATATTTAGAAGGTATGGAATTGTATTTTTTCCTTTTTCCATACTGTGATGCCACTGGTGAAGCAATGTGAAGAGGTTATGGTGCACTTTAAGATGGATAACAAGTTGTTTGACAGGAGTAAGAATGTGGAGTTAACATATCCAGGGCAGCACAATGATGTAGACGTCTATATTGAGAGTTATGATTTTGTTGCACGACTACAAATAACTGTTCTCAGCTTATTGAGTATCCCCTTTACAAGGCAAGAATTTGGTTTGAGAGAGGATGACAGAACATTTGGTGCTGGTGTAGTATAGAAAGTGTTGAGCTGAAAGTCATTAAAAATAGTACGACATCGATTCGTCGGCTGCATCATTCCTGGTTGTGCTATTTGAGCAAGTTTGTGATTTTGATTATTTTAATACAAATGTACAATGAATAATATTTTTATGCATGAAACCTGAAACTGCTTTTGGATCATGATATCTTTAAGCGTGGTGTCAATCGCAGATAGTGGAAAACAACATGTTGCTAAAATTCTATTGCCGATCATATCACAAACAATTAATTCTGTCGTGGATTATATTTGCAGGAATTTAGAACACAATATAAAGTGAGGAATACAAGGGAAAAAGTAATAATTATTTCTTGAATTCATTCACTTTAAGTTGGTTTGATTTTATTGAATGCCGATGATAATTCATAATCTAAGATTCTATGTAAATAAATGTATTCATAAACTCTTGACTTGGTGTTATCTCATTAAATAACAATACAAGAGGAAGGGTCAAAACTTTCAAAACTGATTTGAGTCAGTTACTGCAGATGTTTGTATTATGTAATTAGAGTTGTTAATTAGTTATGTGTCGGTTGTATCAAGATTAAATAGGAAAAAGAATAGTTGGCTATCAAGGAGTTATTGAATGGTTATTTGGATGGGAAACCGTGAAAGCTAACTATTAAGAAGTATTTTTTTCATCTAACAGAAGTGTTCATACCTTTATACCATACATAACAGTAAGATAAACATACATTTCTTTCATAAATCCAAATCACAGGATTATTCAATTTTTGTTGTAATAAATGTGTAATGCGCAATGTTACAAATGTTGCAGGTTAAATTCACCAAGACTGGAGTATGTCATAGGTTTGAGTTGTAGATTGACTGGGTGATGGATTCACAAAATTTTAATGGTGCTTTCCTTAAGACGACACTTAGATTGTTATAATTTCTTACTGGTGCTTTCCTCAAGACCACACTTTGGATTGTTGTAATTTTAATGTATAATTTCTTACAGTTATTTTTTTTACCCAATTGTTTCATTAAATATTTAGTTTACATTAGATTCAAAATTATAGTTAATTTGTATAGTATAATTAATTATAATTTAAATGATAAATTAAATTTATAAATTGTTAAACTAAATCAATTACATTTTTATATATAATTCAGTTTTAAAGGAGTGTACAATTTATAATTGCTTACATTCATAATATTTCTGGAAAACAAAACAAATTAAAATATACATAATAAGATATTTAATTATGAAAAACAAAACAAATTTTTATCCTTAAATATCTATTTGTTATTTTGTATTATCTATATATATTAACAATTAAAATTTTTACATTTTAAATTGTAAATTATAAGTATTTTTAAAATTAAATTTTTTAATTAAATTTTTTTATATATATTATTAATAACGATGACATTTTATCTATACAATAATAATCTTACCAAATTTATAAATTATAAGTATATTTAAAATAAAAATTTTTATATTTAAAATAAAATTTTTTACTTAGGAAATATTTAACCCGTGCCTCGCACGGGTCTAAGTACTAGTTTGGGAAGTTTTGTTAAACTAGCTAATTGCTTATAAGTAGAAAAAGAGTTGGGGGGGGGGGGGCGGCAGACGAAAGTTAGAGGGGTTTTTGTGGCCTCCAGAACTTCACTCGAGAACGAAAACAATTGACACAGAAGCAGTTAGCAGCCTAGGTTAAAGATTATTTCAGGCCATTCTAAAGATCAAACAAATTTCTTCAGTGTCTCCTGAATCTGATCCACTCCGCACGAAGGTCCAGGACGTACATGAACGTGTTCTACGTGGTCACATTTTTGCGTTTTCTTTTCAAGATCGATTGCACACTTTCATGCGTATTTAATCCAATTTGATCATCTGTTTGTGTTCATAATAAAGTTTTGATGCTTTTTGAATGGTTTGATTGAAGAATGAATGCAGGGATAGGCTTGCACCATTGTTAGGTTGTTCAAGCTCTAAATTGGGGATCTTCAAAATAGGTAGAATTGGACTATATAAGGGGTATCATCGTGTTCGGCTGGGTGATTGGAGTCGAGTCATGTTCTTTTTTATTTATTAATGGTGTTTCATTCAGATCAATGTCCAGGTGTGTGCGCAACAGTAACGATATCGTGAAGAAGATGAAGCTGTGCAGCTCCGCGCGCGTCCTTTTTTATTTTGATTTTTTTTCGTTTCTTTTATATATTAACTATTGGGATCATAAAATGAACAGCGAGGATATGGTGTCCCAGCGGAAGCGTGTGTGTTTATGACCCCATCCTGTCACCGGTTCGATCCATAGAGGGGTCAACATGTTTTTTCCTTTTTCTCAATGATAATGCATCTACAGATCCAGTGTGCGTAAGGTTATGCGCTCCACCATGCACTCTCAATCAGCCACCGTTGGATTCAATGCAAGTTCAGATCTAATGCCCCCAAATGCGCAAGACCACCATAGATCTTCAAGGAAGCGCCGTATAGGATTATTACCAGGTTTTCTAGATTTTATTTATTTATTTTATTATTCAAATGTTTAGATTAAGTATTAATTATATTTTGATTTATAAATTAGGATTAGGAAAATAGAATTAGGATTAGGTTTAGGTTTATAACATTTTCCCGATTATTCGATTATGTCGATTATTCGACTTAATTGATTTAATTAGTTTTAATTAATATTAAAAATCACAAAAAGCCCTAGAAAGGTTCATCAACACGTTAGGGTTCGCCCAATCCCATTGACCACCTGGCTAAGGCTTTAGGATTCAATTTATTACTCGTTCCGACCAAATCTATTGGTCGCAGTGATTAATAATCGATTAATTTAATTAATCAAATCCAATAATAAAAAACATCAATTCTAACTTCCCCTTTTAACGGATAAATGGAGGATGAATATCTATTTCATCCCGCCTTCGAATTAGTCGACTCTCTACGTCGTACTGATCAAATATCTGAATAAAGCAATAAAAAATACATAAATTCAAAACATGTTTAATTTGCTGCCCGCAACGATCAATCCATCGATCTGAGTAACCAGCAATGCCCATTAATCCGTTAGCTATACTGACTAAATCTATTGGTCATCGCATCTAACGGTGCCATATCAAATCAGGGTTGTACGCCCAAACACTTAAAACACATCAAACCACAAACTACGGATTTTCATCCTTTCCAATCTGGCGATTCAAAATGCCTTTCAAATTACAACTCAAAACTACGATAGGCCATTCAAAAGCCTTCAAACCATTCAAATCTAATTCTAAGGCGTACAACCTTGTGCCCGAACTACGTTGACTCTGATTCTCCATAAGGAGATACGTAGGCACTTGGATAACCAAGGCGAGTCCCCCTCCTTAAAATCTCAATTTTTCCCCTATTCACTTCTTTAGCTATTAACCTTAACTTTTAGCCATAAACTATTACCTTAGATTCAAAGCCATAGGAAAGGGTTGAGGGTGCCTAACACCTTCCCTCGACCTGATTATAATAACTTACCCTGAATCTCTAAACTGCGTAGGGTTTCCTATTCGCCCTTCAGAATAGGTGGCGACTCTAAACCTTTAATTTTTAGGGCAGGTTGCTACAGCTGGCGACTCTGCTGGGGAATACACTATAGGTGAATTATTATGCTCCTAAGGCTTGAGAGGGTATAGGTTTAGGTTTGTGGCAAACGGTTTAGGTTTTGGCGAAATTTTTAGGGTTTGGCTAATTCGCCATTTTTAGGGTTTATGGTTTTTTATAAATATTTAAATTTTATTTATTTATTTATTTATTTGCCATTACATTTATTTACCGCAATTCCTTTTATTTACCGCAATTCAATTAAATGTTTATTTATTTGAATATGTGTTATTTTATCGCATTCTTGGGATATATAAATTGTAGTTAAGCCTAAGCGTGAGAATTATAATTAAGACCAGAGGGGAACTACATCGCCTACGAGTCTTGTTATAATTCCACTCAGAGTGGGTTAAGTATTCGGAAAGGTCTGATACGAGGCTCGACCTTGTTAAGGGCTGAACTGGGTATTTAGCTGATCTCTCTGGGAACCAACCCTAAAATTCGAACCTCATGGACCAATGAGTTGTTCCAAAATCCAAAGAGACAAAAAGTCTCGGCGGCTACGAACGATCCCATGAGACCTTCTAGAACATTCCCATGGGAAGGGTAGGCTCCCGAGCCGTTACGTCGAACTTATGAACCTAGGGCTTATGTGCTTATGTGCTTATTATGTGGTTGCAATTTATATACTGCGAATGCCTTGCATTTTAATTTTTGCAGGTATTCCTACGCATTCCCTACAGGGACTCTAATTCCAAGACCATATCCTTCGCACGAAGGACACTTTCATTTATGCACGTTGATTGGCCTCTCGATGGCCATGAGACTTAGTGACTGTCATGAACGGTCACCCCGCGCCTGCATCAACGCACCCCTAGCTTGTAGGGATTCTTTTTCTATATCTTTGTATTCTTACAACTGTGTGTCCTTCCCACAAAGGACATCTTCGTTTACGCACGTTGATTGGCCTCTCGATGGCCATGCGATCTAGTGATTATCTTGAACGGTCACCCCGCGCTTACATCTACGTGTCCCCTAGCCTGTAGGGATTCTATTTCTAAAAAAAATCACATCCCTCATACGAAGGACAACTTCATTAGCATGCGTTTGATTGGCCTCTCGATGGCTATGAGATCTAGTGACTGTCCTGAACGGTCACTCCATGCTTGTTTCCGTGCACCCTCTAACTTATAGGGTTTGGGATTTCCATCTGTACATCTTTTATCCCTAGCCCGTAGGGCTTTCACTTCATCCGATATCGTCCTTAGATAAGTTGTGTTCCACACAGAGAACCTTCCCACCAAGGACAACTTCATTGGTACACGTTGATTGGCCTCTCGATGGCCATGAGACTTGGTGACTATCTTGAACGGTCACCAACTGCTACCTTCTGCATACTCCCGAATCTAAGGGATTTCCATTGGCATGTCATAACGTCTATCTTGCAAGAATTTACTAGGGTCAAATGTTATCCCTAAATCCACATAGGCTATCTTTAAGGTTATATCGGTCACGCGTCTACATTGCATACAAGGAGTTATAATACAAGGAGTCTCTCGCATATCCATGCATTTGCATTTTCATGCAGTCATACATTTGCATTTACATTTGCATCTTCGCCCGCGCCCACACCTACCGCGCTAGCCGTTTCCCCAGAGAAAGATCAAAGGATCGTAAACTGGAGAAAGGAGGATTAATTAATGGGAATGAGATTGGTCTCACAAAAGGAAAAAAGGTTGCCTTTCATCATGCCAGTTACATGTCCATGCCTTTTTCATAACAGGATCATAAATACAACAAAGGTTATCGTCGAGCAAGGATTAGTTCAACAAAGAAGTTCCCCATAGATACACTCAAGATGTATCTAGTCATCAAGGGGTCCATCTTAGAACATATCAATTTTACAAGGATGCTCTACGATAACTTGAGGGGCAAGGGTTTGTCCAACTGGGGCAATATCCTGAACAACGAGGCATAACTACGATGGATTAAAGGCGACATATGTTAACTCCCCACCAAGGGACAAAAGGGTCATAGGTGATGCTATCTTCTGGAAAAGCAAAAGAGGTTCAGTCAAAGGAAACTCATGAAGTTCCGATACGACGAAAACCCGCCGCTCATTCCCGATAACCTCGACGTGCCCAAGGAAAGTTTGAGGTTACCGGTTACTTCTACAAGTTTAAAGAGCTAAGGAGTAAAACAAGGTAAAAGGATCTATAAAGGAGATTGACCCTATGATCAATAAGTCTCGTCATGATCAGGATTTCAACCCCTACGATCGCTAAGTATTACTCAAGATGAAAGTTGTACCTTCGGATTAGCAATTCTAATGGGATGACCATGCAGGTTTTGGGGGGGGGGGGCAGACGAAAGTTAGAGGGGTTTTTGTGGCCTCCAGAACTTCACTCGAGAACGAAAACAATTGACACAGAAGCAGTTAGCAGCCTAGGTTAAAGATTATTTCAGGCCATTCTAAAGATCAAACAAATTTCTTCAGTGTCTCCTGAATCTGATCCACTCCGCACGAAGGTCCAGGACGTACATGAACGTGTTCTACGTGGTCACATTTTTGCGTTTTCTTTTCAAGATCGATTGCACACTTTCATGCGTATTTAATCCAATTTGATCATCTGTTTGTGTTCATAATAAAGTTTTGATGCTTTTTGAATGGTTTGATTGAAGAATGAATGCAGGGATAGGCTTGCACCATTGTTAGGTTGTTCAAGCTCTAAATTGGGGATCTTCAAAATAGGTAGAATTGGACTATATAAGGGGTATCATCGTGTTCGGCTGGGTGATTGGAGTCGAGTCATGTTCTTTTTTATTTATTAATGGTGTTTCATTCAGATCAATGTCCAGGTGTGTGCGCAACAGTAACGATATCGTGAAGAAGATGAAGCTGTGCAGCTCCGCGCGCGTCCTTTTTTATTTTGATTTTTTTTCGTTTCTTTTATATATTAACTATTGGGATCATAAAATGAACAGCGAGGATATGGTGTCCCAGCGGAAGCGTGTGTGTTTATGACCCCATCCTGTCACCGGTTCGATCCATAGAGGGGTCAACATGTTTTTTCCTTTTTCTCAATGATAATGCATCTACAGATCCAGTGTGCGTAAGGTTATGCGCTCCACCATGCACTCTCAATCAGCCACCGTTGGATTCAATGCAAGTTCAGATCTAATGCCCCCAAATGCGCAAGACCACCATAGATCTTCAAGGAAGCGCCGTATAGGATTATTACCAGGTTTTCTAGATTTTATTTATTTATTTTATTATTCAAATGTTTAGATTAAGTATTAATTATATTTTGATTTATAAATTAGGATTAGGAAAATAGAATTAGGATTAGGTTTAGGTTTATAACATTTTCCCGATTATTCGATTATGTCGATTATTCGACTTAATTGATTTAATTAGTTTTAATTAATATTAAAAATCACAAAAAGCCCTAGAAAGGTTCATCAACACGTTAGGGTTCGCCCAATCCCATTGACCACCTGGCTAAGGCTTTAGGATTCAATTTATTACTCGTTCCGACCAAATCTATTGGTCGCAGTGATTAATAATCGATTAATTTAATTAATCAAATCCAATAATAAAAAACATCAATTCTAACTTCCCCTTTTAACGGATAAATGGCGGATGAATATCTATTTCATCCCGCCTTCGAATTAGTCGACTCTCTACGTCGTACTGATCAAATATTTGAATAAAGCAATAAAAAATACATAAATTCAAAACATGTTTAATTTGCTGCCCGCAACGATCAATCCATCGATCTGAGTAACCAGCAATGCCCATTAATCCGTTAGCTATACTGACTAAATCTATTGGTCATCGCATCTAACGGTGCCATATCAAATCAGGGTTGTACGCCCAAACACTTAAAACACATCAAACCACAAACTACGGATTTTCATCCTTTCCAATCTGGCGATTCAAAATGCCTTTCAAATTACAACTCAAAACTACGATAGGCCATTCAAAAGCCTTCAAACCATTCAAATCTAATTCTAAGGCGTACAACCTTGTGCCCGAACTACGTTGACTCTGATTCTCCATAAGGAGATACGTAGGCACTTGGATAACCAAGGCGAGTCCCCCTCCTTAAAATCTCAATTTTTCCCCTATTCACTTCTTTAGCTATTAACCTTAACTTTTAGCCATAAACTATTACCTTAGATTCAAAGCCATAGGAAAGGGTTGAGGGTGCCTAACACCTTCCCTCGACCTGATTATAATAACTTACCCTGAATCTCTAAACTGCGTAGGGTTTCCTATTCGCCCTTCAGAATAGGTGGCGACTCTAAACCTTTAATTTTTAGGGCAGGTTGCTACAGCTGGCGATTCTGCTGGGGAATACACTATAGGTGAATTATTATGCTCCTAAGGCTTGAGAGGGTATAGGTTTAGGTTTGTGGCAAACGGTTTAGGTTTTGGCGAAATTTTTAGGGTTTGGCTAAGTCTCCATTTTTAGGGTTTATGGTTTTTTATAAATATTTAAATTTTATTTATTTATTTATTTATTTATTTGCCATTACATTTATTTACCGCAATTCCTTTTATTTACCGCAATTCAATTAAATGTTTATTTATTTGAATATGTGTTATTTTATCGCATTCTTGGGATATATAAATTGTAGTTAAGCCTAAGCGTGGGAATTATAATTAAGACCAGAGGGGAACTACATCGCCTACGAGTCTTGTTATAATTCCACTCAGAGTGGGTTAAGTATTCGGAAAGGTCTGATACGAGGCTCGACCTTGTTAAGGGCTGAACTGGGTATTTAGCTGATCTCTCTGGGAACCAACCCTAAAATTCGAACCTCATGGACCAATGAGTTGTTCCAAAATCCAAAGAGACAAAAAGTCTCGGCGGCTACGAACGATCCCATGAGACCTTCTAGAACATTCCCATGGGAAGGGTAGGCTCCAGAGCCGTTACGTCGAACCTATGAACCTAGGGCTTATGTGCTTATGTGCTTATTATGTGGTTGCAATTTATATACTGCGAATGCCTTGCATTTTAATTTTTGCAGGTATTCCTACGCATTCCCTACAGGGACTCTAATTCCAAGACCATATCCTTCGCACGAAGGACACTTTCATTTATGCACGTTGATTGGCCTCTCGATGGCCATGAGACTTAGTGACTGTCATGAACGGTCACCCCGCGCCTGCATCAACGCACCCCTAGCTTGTAGGGATTCTTTTTCTATATCTTTGTATTCTTACAACTGTGTGTCCTTCCCACAAAGGACATCTTCGTTTACGCAAGTTGATTGGCCTCTCGATGGCCATGCGATCTAGTGATTATCTTGAACGGTCACCCCGCGCTTACATCTACGTGTCCCCTAGCCTGTAGGGATTCTATTTCTAAAAAAAATCACATCCCTCATACGAAGGACAACTTCATTAGCATGCGTTTGATTGGCCTCTCGATGGCTATGAGATCTAGTGACTGTCCTGAACGGTCACTCCATGCTTGTTTTCGTGCACCCTCTAACTTATAGGGTTTGGGATTTCCATCTGTACATCTTTTATCCCTAGCCCGTAGGGCTTTCACTTCATCCGATATCGTCCTTAGATAAGTTGTGTTCCACACAGAGAACCTTCCCACCAAGGACAACTTCATTGGTACACGTTGATTGGCCTCTCGATGGCCATGAGACTTGGTGACTATCTTGAACGGTCACCAACTGCTACCTTCTGCATACTCCCGAATCTAAGGGATTTCCATTGGCATGTCATAACGTCTATCTTGCAAGAATTTACTAGGGTCAAATGTTATCCCTAAATCCACATAGGCTATCTTTAAGGTTATATCGGTCACGCGTCTACATTGCATACAAGGAGTTATAATACAAGGAGTCTCTCGCATATCCATGCATTTGCATTTTCATGCAGTCATACATTTGCATTTACATTTGCATCTTCGCCCGCGCCCACACCTACCGCGCTAGCCGTTTCCCCAGAGAAAGATCAAAGGATCGTAAACTGGAGAAAGGAGGATTAATTAATGGGAATGAGATTGGTCTCACAAAAGGAAAAAAGGTTGCCTTTCATCATGCCAGTTACATGTCCATGCCTTTTTCATAACAGGATCATAAATACAACAAAGGTTATCGTCGAGCAAGGATTAGTTCAACAAAGAAGTTCCCCATAGATACACTCAAGATGTATCTAGTCATCAAGGGGTCCATCTTAGAACATATCAATTTTACAAGGATGCTCTACGATAACTTGAGGGGCAAGGGTTTGTCCAACTGGGGCAATATCCTGAACAACGAGGCATAACTACGATGGATTAAAGGCGACATATGTTAACTCCCCACCAAGGGACAAAAGGGTCATAGGTGATGCTATCTTCTGGAAAAGCAAAAGAGGTTCAGTCAAAGGAAACTCATGAAGTTCCGATACGACGAAAACCCGCCGCTCATTCCCGATAACCTCGACGTGCCCAAGGAAAGTTTGAGGTTACCGGTTACTTCTACAAGTTTAAAGAGCTAAGGAGTAAAACAAGGTAAAAGGATCTATAAAGGAGATTGACCCTATGATCAATAAGTCTCGTCATGATCAGGATTTCAACCCCTACGATCGCTAAGTATTACTCAAGATGAAAGTTGTACCTTCGGATTAGCAATTCTAATGGGATGACCATGCAGGTTTTGGAATCAATTCATTCACTTCATTCACTCACCATTACGACTTTCCACTCGCACACTTCCATTCCATTCTCAATTTCAAATTTAGGAGTATTAACAAACTTGAGGGAGAATGACAAATACAAATAACTAAGTCTCGCTAAACATATGCTTTCAAGGTAAGACCGAGCCGAGGATGTACAGGCATTGTTTCAATTCCTAAATAGTGGAGATATAAGGATGTTAATCCCTCGTTACCCCCTCGAGCCAGGAGTTGGAGTTTATTTCTACTTTTCAAATAAACCTTGATTTCAACCAGGGGCAGGGTAGATTTCAATTAATTCAATGGTGTATTTTGGTTGCCAAGAGAATCAGTCAATCCAAGCAAGGATTCAAGCAAAGGATCAAGCAAAGAAAAGGTTCAAGCATATTTTCTTCCTCGCGTTCATCCAAGATTGAGGAAACAATGGAGATAAAATTCACAACACCTTCTTCCTCAATACATCATTCAAGATCGAGGAAGTATCAAAGTCGAAGCTTACAAATCAAAATCAACATGGCAGTCACAACATTAAATGTCCAAGGACCAATATCAAAAGGAGCATTCAAAAAGGAGGAAAGCGCCCGCTAAGTCAAAATGGAAAATTCCATAAAAGAAAACAAAAACGACTTAGGCAAAAATTAGGGCATCCCGATGGATCAAATTCAAAATATTTGGCTCATGCAAAATAAGGGAAAAACAAAGGCGAAATACAAAGGATAATCTTGTGACTGTTAAATCATCAAAGCTTCACGTCAATGCCTGGATCTCTACAACATTTTTCATCGGTGCTTGGATCTCTACTAAGGCTTCTGCTTAACATCGAAACTGAAACGATTCTCTTACAAACAAAGCACATCCATTGGATTAGGCGAACTTTAGGATCTGGAGAACATCAAGGAGAAAGGGGTGGGTTAAATAAATTTTTGAGCCTTATATCCATTGTTTCTTAAAACCGTGAACCAGGCCAAGTTACAACACTCAAAAGTCCTAATTGAGGCAAGGTTAACCACGAAAGCATACTAAGCAGGATTTTGTTATACTGACTCCTATGTTTGTTAAAACTATTTCTAACCACTGCGCTTCTTCAAGCATTTATTTCTAAATTATCCAGTCCTAATTCATAACGGACTTCGATTTCAAAACTTGCATACACATTGCATTGGATTTATTGCTCAAATGGTAAAACGTCATCTGCGAGTATACACTCAGCATCGAGGAGATCTCGAAATGGGTTAATCAAAGGTGATCCTTTCTAATAAAGACTCTGGAATGGGGGGAACCACATCTAGGGGGTTCTCCTAAACAGGGGAAAAATTTCAAGGGTTACAGGGGCATACAATCAAAAATCCTATTTACTAGGGGGCATTCTTCCTAAGGTTCAATCGACCTGGGTCACATCTCGAAGCAAAAACAATCAGGGGCATGTCAAACATGGGAGAAATTTAAAAGGATAGACCACTATGAATAGCCCTCCATATACTGGAGATCAAGAGCATACCCTTCAGTCTAAACGTCGAAGCATATAACAAGGTTATTTCTCGGGGCACTTCCTTCATGGCTTGGAGATCAAAGGTATCTTTTTCCACGGAAAATATTGGGGCAGTGGATATCAAATCCATAGGGCGAACAATTCAAAAGGCTAAAGGTGTGGAGAAAAGGTTAAAGGTGTGGAGAATCCCAAAAGGCGAAGGTGTGGAGAATTTCAAGAGGTTAAAGGTGCGAATTGCAAAAGGAAAAGGCGACTTCATGCTTTACAACCTCGAATCAATCTTTCTCCTAACTAACAAGTTCAAGAAATAGGTATTGGGAAATCGCGCTAGTATCCAACAACCTTACAACATTAGCAAGCTATACACGCTTTGGTTGTTAACAACCTATCATTGAAGCATCATGCAAATACATATAAGTCATGCATTGCATACATTGGTTGATACATTACACCACACCTTTTCAGGTAGCCTTCTGTAAGACAGTTTCATTCTAAATAGTCTTTTCTAAGACATTTATTCTCTTTCTAAGAACCTTTTTAGGTAGTCCTTTCAGACATCTTTCAGCCTTTCCAGGCAGTCTTCTTTAAGATATCCCTTATCCTTTGCTAAAAAAAAAAAGAAAACCTTTTCGGGTAGTCTTCTTTAAGACAAATCTCACGATCCTTTCTAAGAACATTTCTAGGTAGTCTTATTTAAGACGATCATCGTCATTTCCAAGAACCTTTTCAGGTAGTCTTCTTCAAGACATTTCTTTTTCTAAGTACCTTTTCATGTAGTCTTCTTCAAGACATTCTCTTTCTAAGTACCTTTTCAGGTAGTCTTCTTCGAGACATTTCTTTTTCTAAGTACCTTTTCAGGTAGTCTTCTTCAAGACATTTCTTTTTCTAAGTACCTTTTCAGGTAGTTTTCTTCAAGACATTCCTTTTTCTAAGTTCCTTTTCAGGTAGTCTTCTTCAAGACATTTCTTTTTCTAAGTACCTTTTTGGGTAGTCTTCTTCAAGACATTCTCTTTCTAAGTACCTTTTCAGGTAGTCTTCTTCGAGACATTTCTTTTTCTAAGTACCTTTACAGGTAGTCTTCTTCAAGACATTTCTTTTTCTAAGTACCTTTTCAGGTAGTCTTCTTCAAGACATTCCTTTTTCTAAGTTCCTTTTCAGGTAGTCTTCTTCAAGACATTCCTTTTCTAAGTACCTTTTGAGGTAGTCTTCTTCAAGACATTCTCTTTCTAAGTACCTTTTCAGGTAGTCTTCTTCGAGACATTCTTGTTCTAAGTACCTTTTGAGGTAGTCTTTTTCAAAACAATTTGTCATCCTTTTCAAGAACCTCTTCAGGTGGTCTTCTTTAAAGACATTCTACGAACCTTTATGGGTGGTCTTTTCTAAGACATTAATAGTCCTTCTTAAAAACATCTTTCAGCCTTTTTAGGTAGTAGTCTTTAAAGACATTCCTCATTTCTTGCTAAGAACCTTTTAGGTAGCCCTTCTAAGACATCTTTCAGCCTTTTCAGGTAGTCGTCTTTAAAGACACGCCTCATCCGTTGCTAAAAATCTTTTCAGATAGTCTTCTTTAAGACAAACATTCACGTCCATTCCAGAAACCTTTTGCAGGTAGTCTTATAGAAGACATTACTTCGTTTCCATTCGTTACATCAATCAACATATACATAAGCATAAGCATTCATTACAAAGCAAGCATAAGCATAGTCATGGTGTAGGTGCAAATATGGTTTAAACAGGCTCAATAAGGAGATAAAATCTTGGGATTGACATCAGTATCAGTATACATACGCATTAGCATCAAGTGCATTCAAATACTACAAAAGTCCAGTTTTCTTACCCACGTGTCGTGAGTTTCCAACCCTAGTGTTGTGGTTGAGGTGTTTTCCGACCCCCGAGTCGTGAATGTCCGACCCTCGAGTCGTGAGTTTCTAAACATATCGTTTCCTTTCCGACCCTCGAGTCGTGAATATTTGACATTGCTATTTTCTCCGACCCTCGAGTCGTGAGTCTCCAAACAGGTGAATCTTTGATACAGGTAAGTTTGCTAGAACTATAGCAAATGATTACTCTTATGCAGGTACGCTTGTCAAAACCATGGCAGGTAATTCCTTTGGTGCAGGTGAAATTTGTCCGAACCAGGGCAAACGATCCAAATGTTGTAGGTGAAATTTGTCCGAACCAGGGCAAATGATCCAAATGGTGTAGGTGAAATTTGTCCGAACCAGGGCAAACGATCCAAATGGTGTAGGTGAAATTTGTCCGAACCAGGGCAAATGATCCAAATGGTGTGGGTGAAATTTGTCCGAACCAGGGCAAACTATCCAAATGGTGTAGGTGAAATTTGTCCGAACCAGGGCAAATGATCCAATGGTGCAGGTGAGTTTGCTATAACCCTAGCAAAGGATCCTATTGGTGCAGGTAAGTTTGCGATAACCCTCGCAAATGATCCTAATGGTGCAGGTGAGTTTGATATAACCATAGCAAATGATCCTATTGGTGCAGGTGAGTTTGCGATAACCCTTGCAAATGATCCTATTGGGGCAGGTGAGTTTTCTATAACCGTAGCAAATGATCCTATTGGTGCAGGGGAGTTTGCTATAATCATAGCAAATGATCCTATTGGTGCAGGGATTTATTTTCCCATATCAGGATTTCCTACACGGAGTTATCAATACATTTCAACCACATAGTGGTCACTCTACAATCAAATGAATATTATCAGTCCTTTTCAGGAACCTTTCCAGGCAGTCTTCTTTAAGACATATTCCATCCTTTTCAGGAGCCTTTCCAGGCAGTCTTCTTTAAGACATATTCCATCCTTTTCAGGAGCCTTTCCAGGCAGTCTTCTTTAAGACATATTCCATCCTTGTCAGGAGCCTTTCCAGGCAGTCTTCTTTAAGACGTATTTTATCCTTTCTAGGAGCTTTTCCAGGCAAACAGGGTTTCACAAAGGGTTTCACAACAAGATTTTCCAAAGGTTTCTCAATTGGGTTTATCACGTTAGTCCCTCGGCAGTGATCTTCTCCAAAACATCATCAACATCAAATAAAGGTTTCTTTTCCTTTTTCAAAGCTACTAACATACTTCAACTGGCGATCATGCATCATTCAACTAACATACCTCATTCATACATTATGCATATACATACATGGCTCTCATTTATTTTGAGAAGCTCACTGCATCATACATCACATGCATCATAACATTGCATAAAATCCAAGTTGCCTTTTTAGGCTGTGCTATGATCAAAGCACCTGGTTTCTTTCGAAAGCATCTACTTCACAGCCGAAAGAATGGTAGTCACCTCGGATGGCATCTGTAAGCCCATCTCCTACGGAACTTCTTCCCATGCAAATTTCAGGGCATTTCAGTGTCCAATCATCTTCTACCTTTAGATCACAATAGGCAGACGTGCCTATCTGACTCTTCAGGTTTAAGAAGATTGAACAGGGGCAGCTGTCATACCCCAAAATTTGCCCGATCAAATCTACGTCTACTCATCCATTCTGGTTCAAAATTAAGAGTCATGGGGTTTGACATTTCTATTGTCAAACTCTCTCTCTCTCTCTCTTATAAATTAGGTCGAATTAAAATAAGGGCGTGAGTAGCTGGTGTTTTGGGATCTAAATATTGGACCAAATCATTACAAGGTTTTGTCATTTTAGATATAATTGCTTTTTACTAACATTTCTTTCGATTATTATTTTATCATGACTAACCACTAGCATTTAACATTATTAATTTTTGTTAATATTAGGATTTTCTAAATTAGCTTTTATTAATATTATTATTATTATTAGGTAGAATTAGGACTAATTAGGTTTTTATTTTAATTAGGTTTTATTAAATATTAGGATTATTAGTATTAGTATTATTGTTAATTAAGTTATTATTATTCTTTTTAGAAGGGGGTCTTTATTAGGCTGATTATTGGGTTTATTGTTTTTGTTAATTGGACTGAAGAAAAAGAAAGAACCAAACAAACAAAAAAAAGCGTGGAGAGCCTTTTTAGAAGAAAAAAATCTGATTGGTGAGAGAAAGAAACCGTGGACATTTTGATTGGGATTTGATTTTGTTTTGATTGAGGACTAAAAAAGGAAAAGATCAATATCCTCTCCAAATCAAAGAACAATCGTGCAAATCATAAATAATTGGGAAGTTTTTGTTAACCTAACTAATTGCTTATAAGTAGAAAAAGAGATTGAGGTTTGGGGGGGGGGGGGCGGCAGACGAAAGTTAGAGGGGTTTTTGTGGCCTCCAGAACTTCACTCGAGAACGAAAACAATTGACACAGAAGCAGTTAGCAGCCTAGGTTAAAGATTATTTCAGGCCATTCTAAAGATCAAACAAATTTCTTCGGTGTCTCTTGAATCTGATCCACCCTGCACGAAGGTCCAGGACGTACATGAACGTGTTCTACGTGGTCACATTTTTGCGTTTTCTTTTCAAGATCGATTGCACACTTTCACGCGTATTTAATCCAATTTGATCATATGTTTGTGTTCATAATAATGTTTTGATGCTTTCTGAATGGTTTGATTGAAGAATGAATGCAGGGATAGGCTTGCACCATTGTTAGGTTGTTCAAGCTCTAAATTGGGGATCTTCAAAATAGGTAGAATTGGACTATATAAGGGGTATCATCGTGTTCGGCTGGGTGATTGGAGTCGAGTCATGTTCTTTTTTATTTATTAATGGTGTTTCATTCAGATCAATGTCCAGGTGTGTGCGCAACAGTAACGATATCGCGAAGAAGATGAAGCTGTGCAGCTCCGCGCGCGTCCTTTTTTTATTTTGATTTTTTTCGTTTCTTTTATATATTAACTATTGGGATCATAAAATGAACAGCGAGGATATGGTGTCCCAGCGGAAGCGTTTGTGTTTATGACCCCATCCTGTCACCGGTTCGATCCATAGAGGGGTCAACATGTTTTTTCCTTTTTCTCAATGACAATGCATCTACAGATCCAGTGTGCGTAAGGTTATGCGCTCCACCATGCACTCTCAATCAGCCACCGTTGGATTCAATGCAAGTTTATATCTAATGCCCCCAAATGTGCAAGACCACCATAGATCTTCAAGGAAACGCCGTATAGGATTATTACCAGGTTTTCTAGATTTTTTTTATTTATTTTATTATTCAAATGTTTAGATTAAGTATTAATTATATTTTGATTTATAAATTAGGATTAGGAAAATAGAATTAGGATTAGGTTTAGGTTTATAACATTTTCCCGATTATTCGATTATGTCGATTATTCGACTTAATTGATTTAATTAGTTTTAATTAATATTAAAAATCACAAAAAGCCCTAGAAAGGTTCATCAACACGTTAGGGTTCGCCCAATCCCATTGACCACCTGGCTAAGGCTTTAGGATTCAATTTATTACTCGTTCCGACCAAATCTATTGGTCGCAGTGATTAATAATCGATTAATTTAATTAATCAAATCCAATAATAAAAAACATCAATTCTAACTTCCCCTTTTAACGGATAAATGGCGGATGAATATCTATTTCATCCCGCCTTCGAATTAGTCGACTCTCTACGTCGTACTGATCAAATATCTGAATAAAGCAATAAAAAATACATAAATTCAAAACATGTTTAATTTGCTGCCCGCAACGATCAATCCATCGATCTGAGTAACCAGCAATGCCCATTAATCCGTTAGCTATACTGACTAAATCTATTGGTCATCGCATCTAACGGTGCCATATCAAATCAGGGTTGTACGCCCAAACACTTAAAACACATCAAACCACAAACTACGGATTTTCATCCTTTCCAATCTGGCGATTCAAAATGCCTTTCAAATTACAACTCAAAACTACGATAGGCCATTCAAAAGCCTTCAAACCATTCAAATCTAATTCTAAGGCGTACAACCTTGTGCCCGAACTACGTTGACTCTGATTCTCCATAAGGAGATACGTAGCCACTTGGATAACCAAGGCGAGTCCCCCTCCTTAAAATCTCAATTTTTCCCCTATTCACTTCTTTAGCTATTAACCTTAACTTTTAGCCATAAACTATTACCTTAGATTCAAAGCCATAGGAAAGGGTTGAGGGTGCCTAACACCTTCCCTCGACCTGATTATAATAACTTACCCTGAATCTCTAAACTGCGTAGGGTTTCCTATTCGCCCTTCAGAATAGGTGGCGACTCTAAACCTTTAATTTTTAGGGCAGGTTGCTACACAATGTATATGAATTTTGTATGAGATAATGTGGTACTCTAATACTATGCAATTTCCATTTCAGGAAATATATAAAGAGTATGCACAAAATCAGCGCAAGAAGCACTGACTCAGAAGGTTCAGCATGCAACATCAGAACATGGTATGGCAAGACATCAGAAGATGGTCAAGCAGAATCAGAACATGGTCTATGGAAGCATCAGAAGGACTTGAGATCAGAAGCAGAAGCACTAAAGTTCTCATGGTATCACGCTCAGAAGCACTTCAAGGTCAGAAGACAAGAAGATGCTCTGCACCAAGCTGTTTGACTCTGATGATATTCAAACGTTGTTCACACAAATATCATATCAGAAGCAAGTACTAGCTAGCAGGCTACGCTGACTGACAAAAGGAATGTTGAAAGATATTAAAGGCAACGTCAGTAGACACAGTGAAAGCAAGGCTCGAGGTTGTTGACAAAAGAGTGAAGCATTAAATGCAATGCTGTACGGAATACGCAAAGCATTAAATGCTCCCAACGGTCATCTTCTCAAATGCCTATAAATATGAAGTTCTGATGAGAAGCTATGTTACGATTTACGAATCACGAACTCTGAACCAACTTGCTGAAACGCTGTTCAAATCAAAAGCTCTCAAACTTCATCAAACTCACTACATTGCTGTTGTAATATATTAGTGAGATTAAGCTTAAACTTAAGAGAAAATCACAGTTGTGATAATAGCTTTATTAGAAGCATTGTAACTCTTAGAATTTGTTTACATTAAGTTGTAAGAACTAGAGTGATCAGGTTGTTGATCAGTATACTCTAGAAAGTCTTAGAGGGTATCGAAGCAGATTGTTCCTAGAGTGATCAGGTTGTGATCAGTATACTCTAGAAGACTTAGAAGTTGTCTAAGTGGAAAACCATTGTAATCTCGTGTGATTAGTGGATTAAATCCTCAGGTGAGGTAAATCACTCCAAGGGGGTGGACTGGAGTAGTTTAGTTAACAACGAACCAGGATAAAAATCATTGTGCAAATTGTTTTTATCTTACAAGTTTTAAAGCTACACTTATTCAAACCCCCCCCCCCCCCCTTTCTAAGTGTTTTTCTATCCTTCAATTGGCATCAGAGCGTCGGTTCTAAGGTGCAAGCACTTAACCGTGTTTAGAAAAGATTCAGGAAGAGAAAAACGCTTAAGTCAAGATGGCTGGTGAAGATCCATCAAACACATCTACATCTGGCTCTGCTGAGCAATACAATGGAAATGGTAACAATGGTTATACTAGACCACCAGTATTTGATGGTGAAAACTTTGAATACAGGAAAGATAAACTTGAAAGTTACTTCCTTGGTCTAGATGGTGACTTATGGGATCTGCTGATGGATGGTTACAAACATCCAGTGAAAGCTACCGGCGTAAGGCTTACAAGACAAGAAATGAATGATGATCAAAAGAAGCTATTCAAAAATCATCATAAATGTAGGACTGTTTTGCTGAATGCTATCTCTCATGCTGAGTATGAGAAGATATCTAACAGGGAAACTGCCTATGATATATATGAGTCATTGAAAATGACCCATGAAGGAAATGCTCAAGTCAAGGAGTCCAAAGCTCTTATTCTAATCCAGAAATATGAAACCTTCAAGATGGAGGACAATGAAAATATTGAGAAGATGTTTTCAAGATTTCAAACGCTAACTGCTGGATTAAGAGTTCTGGACAAAGGCTACACCAAGGCTGATCATGTAAAGAAGATCATCAGAAGCTTGCCCAGAAGATGGGGTCCAATGGTGACTACATTCAAGATAGCAAAGAATCTGAATGAAGTCTCTTTGGAATAGCTAATCAGTGCCTTGAGAAGCCATGAGATAGAGCTAGATGCAAATGAGCCTCAGAAGAAAGGTAAGTCTATTGCATTAAAATCTAATTATAAAAAATGCACTATGTTATACCCCAAAATTTGCCCGCATCTTTTTTCAAGAAAACTCCAATCTGGAAATTAAGAGTCTCATATAATCATGGATTTTTATTTCAACAAATATCCTGACATATGAAATACTTAGTTTTTAGAATTTTTCTTATACAGTAATTTGGCTTGCAGTTGAATTTATTCTTACGCAAACGCCAAATACTGTTTATTACTTCACACCTGCTATTTATTTATTTACAGATAAATAGTACTAACACAATTGGTACAGAGTTAAATCTTTTTGCAGGCGCAGAATCAGGAAACTCAGACTGTACTGGTAATAAGTAGATTATTATTATCTTTTGTTTCCCACTAATTTTTGTACTATATTCCATTATTTTCAAAAATCTTTTCAAATCTCTTATCCAAAAATCAAATCCTAACTTTATTCTCTACATCTCTCTTTTTCCCAACACTATCATACACTTTCTTTCAAATCTTACTTCCACTCAAATTTTCCTTTTGTACGGAATCACATCATTCCCCAACGTCTCTATCCCTCTTTCCACTCTATAAATACCTCTCATTTTTTCATAAAAGTCTCACATCAAATTCTAATTCATCTCTCAAATTTATACTTCATAATCCATCCTTTCTTCTTCCCCGACAAAATGGCGAAGCGGTGGGAAACGTGTTTTCTTAGGATCATCACCATTGCTACGGTGATCATGTCTTTCTTCTGTCTGCATAGCCCGGAACACTGTGGACCTGGGATGCTTATGCTCCCAATCATCTACATGTTACTATTTGTAGCATGGGTTATTAATCGTCATTCTTAAAATTTGCCGTATTTCTTATTTCTTAAATGTACCGTTTATTCGTACTGTTCAATATAGTATGTTATATTTGTACTGTCAGTATTAAATGTTGTACTATTTGTCATAATATTTCTTAATTACTCAGATAATATTTTGTGTGTTTTCTGCCAGTCAAATATTCATTTTTCTGTGCATTAAATGATTTTCAGGGTTATTATCGGTAATTTTGCCCGCATACAGTAAATATTAAGTTATTTATTATGTCTGTGTTTTTTAACAAGTCATGTAAATAAACTTTCATTTTTCACATAAAACAAAAATAAAAACAACAAAAAAGAAAATTAACTTTAACTGTTGATTTTTCACTCTAACTGCTACGTCAATACCTGAACGGTCAGTTGACAGCCAAACTGCTGGCAGTACAATTCTCAGTGTTTTGCACCATCAATCAAATCAATCTTTCACAATTCAAAATTCCAAGATTTTTGTTCTAGAAGTCTTCTGAATATCACGCGATTAGCAGAGACTCAACACTGCACAAAAATCAGGTACGCTTAACTGTCTCCTACACAAACAGTCCCTGACTAGGGTTTTCTTGTTTTTACAGGAGAAACAAGTTTTTGAGACCTCAAATGGATTTCATGCACATCCATATATCTCAAAGTACCATCATACAAATTTTCAAACTTCAATTCACTCAGACGCACCATCAGCAGCTCAAACAGTCAACAGACGACCCGTTTGACCAAAAAAGTCAACAGACAGTCAAAAATGAAATTTTTTGTCAAAGTCCATATTTTGTCAAAGGATTCATCATTTGATCATTGGATGATCATAATTCATCAAGGAAAGATCAAAAATCAACAAAACCCTAAGATTCAAAATTAGGGTTTTTGCCTGAAAAGTCAACTCAACTTTGACTGGTCATAACTCTCTCATCCTTCATCCAAAAAATTCAAACCAAAGCTCATTTTGAAGGAAATTCAATTATCTTTCAAATGCAATTGATCCCATGGTCATTGCATTCACCATTTGAAAAATATGACCAAAGACATTACAGGTCATTTTCAAATTCAACAAAAAAGACACTTTTTTCAAAAGGACACACAAGGAGCATCAAAAATCATTTAGACATGAGACCAAAGGCATTGGTTAGAGGACTCTTTGAGGTTTCCAAAAAGTGCAAGATCTCATTCATATGACAAAAATTGAGGGATTTACACCTTGTTGAAGTTGGCTAAATTTTGGGAAAATGCATGAAATCAACATTGCTCAAAAATGTATTTTTTCCAAATGGGGCCAAGTTTTCATGGTTCAAACATCATTTCCATAATATTATGGGCTTCCCACGACCAAGACAAGGCCCACACCTTTTTTTATCCATTTTTTGCTTAATTTTATCTTATTTTAAGTTTAAATTAAAAGGAAAATGAATGGATAATGGGTAGCTTACAATCCAAGCATGACTCACCCAAGGAATCTCTGATTTTCTGCAGAGAATTGAAGAGCAAGGCAAGAGCATTGAAGAGAAGAAGACTTGGTCAATAATTCAAAGGTTTTTAATATAAAAAAATCAAGAATTCCACAAAGGCAACTAGATGCTTCTTGGCTTCAATTCTAAGCACAACATAGTCTATATTAAGGCTATAATACTTCACAATCAAAGGAGACAAAAATCAGAGCCATTCTTATGCTTGTACCATGCTTGTAACCACTTAAACTTTTCAAAGAAATTTCAAATTCGAATTTTTAATTTCACTCAATTTCAATACAAACTAAGCATTCAAACATCATCTCTGAGCTTCACTGAAACTATTCCAATCAATTGCAAGTCTTAAACCTCACTTAATCGAGCTACACAGGTCACGATTTGCTCAAACTAAAACTGACTTGTATCTCATAACACAAGCATATCTAGCACGATGTAGACATATATTTGAACTTGGTGTGGTGTGTAGATCATTTCTGGAACTTTAATTGAGTTTTAGACGCTTACACACGAAGTTACCATTCTAGGGTTCATAATCTCAAAATTAGGGCTTTCTGAAATAGGCAAAATTAGAGGATCTAAGTGGTACCATTGAGTTCGTATGGATCAGACGAGTTGAATGGAGAGGTCGCGCCAAATTTATTTTTAGGTTTACCCCTATTCGTTATTTTGCAGGTCTGAAGCTCATCAATTACAGCGCTCTTTTCATAAAAGCGCTGTAAAAGGTCCTAGCGAGAGGTTGAAGATGATGAGGTGTCCCTACCTCATTGGACAGCCAGCGCGCGCGTTCTTTTGAATTTTCCACTAATCCAGTGCTTTGCAGGTGTATTGATGGCCATGTGTCTCAATATCTGAGCCTTCAGATTCACTTTCCAGCTCATCCAACGCACCTGACACGCCAGTCCATACCATGGACTCTCCAATCAACCACATCTGATTATTATCCTTTTATTTTCTATTTTATTTTAATTTTCTTTGCAAAATTAATTAAAAATAGTTTTAAAAACCCAAAAAATACACAAAAAATATTTTTAGACTTCTAAAATAATATATTATTTTCTGAAATTAAAATATTTTATTTTTCTTCAAAATTTCAATATTTTGCATAATTAATTAGTATATATTTATATATTTGCTTTTTAATTATTCTAACCAATCAAAAAATCATAAAAAAAATTGTTCTTTATATAAAATATTGTTTATATATTATAAACTAATTTTGTACATATTTTGAATAATTTTCTCTTTGAGTTTTAATTATTTGTATAATTATTTGTATAATTATGTATTAATTAGCTTAATCAATTTCAAATCAATTTCAAAAATTCCAAAAAAATTAGTTTTGTTTTAAAATTAATTGACAAATATTTTGTACATATTTTAAACTTAATTTCTAGGTTTAAATCTATTTTCATCTTTTTTCTTCATTTTAATTTAATTAATCATGCATTAATTATAATTAAAATCAATCATAAAAAATCCAAAAAAACATGCCTTTTATTTTTCTTGCAATTTAAATTCCTAGATAAATGTATAGGATGTCAAATTCATGTAAATAGGCTAGTTTACATTTCTTGCACAATCGATGTAATAGCGTAGATTTACTTTCCGCACTTTACATTTCTGCATTTTAATTTCCAGCAAATATAAACTGCGTGTATGCCAAAGATAAAATTGAACCGTTAGATCACTAACTTCAAAGATAAAATATCTGAATCCAATCACAATCACACTTGCACCTCTTAAGGTAATCCTTTCTCATTCTTTTCAAAATCAAAGTCAAATTCTACTGTTTCGAGTACAAAATCGAACCTTTTGTTTGTATCCGGTGAAAGGATAGATTTTTAAAGGAAATAAGGATAAAGACCTTACAACTCAGGGTAGACCTCCTAGTTTGCTTGCTCAAATCAAAACAAACAAAATTCTCATACACTGTTGTTTTTCAAAACAAAACTTGCCAAAAAGACAATATTTTGTATACATCCAAACACGGATCATTACAAAGTTAACGTTCTTTTCAAAACATCTTTCGAAAGATAAACAAGCATTTTGTATACATCCGCACAAGGATCATTACAAAATTCAATTTACAAAGGTATTTGAAACCACATATGAGCATTCTAAAGCAATTGAAAAGTAATCGAAAAACAAGTGAGCTAAGCAAACTTAAGAGCCCATGGATAACCATGGATACAAAGGGTGCTAACACCTTCCCTTTGTATAACCTACCCCCTTACCCAGAATTTCTTAAAGGTCTTTTTTATGTTTCTTTTATAAACCTTTCCTTAATTGGATAAAATAAAAGGTCGGTGGCGACTCTGTGAATTTTCAAAAAATGCGAAAGCATAAGCGATAAAAAAGAGTCAGTTCACGTATCTCTCCCGCTCAGAGGTATGGCCCGAAAAAAAAAGGAGGTCCACACACTAACGCTTTTCAGGCTGAAGAAGTAGATTCTGAAGAATCAGAATCAGAAGAAGAAGATGATTCTCATGATCTCCAGAAGGGTGAACCATCTCTGGAAGAGCAAACAAAGGAAGTTCAAGAGCTTCAAAAGTTCAAAGAAGCCTGAAAGAGGAGAATCTTCTGGAGGCAGAAGATCTGACAAGAAGAAGGTCATCTGCTATGAGTGCAATGAGCCTGGACACTTCAAGAATGAATGTCCAAAACTTCAGAAGGAGAATCCCAAGAAGAAGTTTCATAAGAAGAAAGGTCTTATGGCAACATGGGATGATTCTGAATCAGAATCAGAATCAGACTCTGAAGGAGAGCAAGCAAATCTTGCACTAATGGCCACAGTGGATGATGGATCAGAATCTACATCTGAATCAGATTCTGAAGAGGTATTTTCTGAACTATCTAGAGAAGAGTTAGTTTCCAGTTTAACTGAACTTCTGGAACTCAAGGCTCATCTTAGTATCAAATACAAAAAGCTGAAAAAGCAATTTGAATTTGAAACTAAGAAGCTGGAAGTGGAAAATTCTGAAATGAAGGAAAAAGTTTTAAAATTATCCAAAGATATTGGATCTCCTTCTTAATCAGAAAAATCCATTCCTAGTCTCAATCATATTCTGAAAGAATATGACTCGAGCTTCAGAAAGTTCCTATCTAGAAGTATTGGCAGAAGTCATCTTGCTTCTATGATATATGGTGTTTCTGGAAACAAAAGGTTTGGTTTTGGCTATGAGGGTGATACCTCACACAAATTTGAACCTGTTGATGATCTGAAAATCACATACAAGCAATTGTATGATCACTTCAAATATGGCCACTCACATGATATTAAGCTAACTTCACATGTCAAAAGCTTTAACACTACACACACCAAAAAGCAAGTGACACAACCTAAAAAATATCATGCTGCCAAACCTAAAGAATATCATGTTGTTCCTCCTATTACTTAGAATGCTAAACCCAAGTTCAATCAGAACTTGAGGAAAACTAACAAGAAAGGACCCAAGAAATTGTGGGTACCTAAGGAGAAGATAATTTCTGTTGCAGATATCCTTAGCAGCAAAGAAGACAAAGCACAAAATGTCATGGTACCTGGACTCTGGGTGCTCGCGACACATGACGGGAAGAAGGTCTATGTTCCAAGACCTGGTGCTTAAGTCTGGTGGAGAAGTCAAGTTTGGAGGAGATCAGAAGGGCAAGATTATTGGCTCTAGAACCATAAGTATTGGTAACTCTCCTTCCATAACTAATGTACTTCTTGTAGAGGGATTAGCGCATAACTTATTGTCAATAAGTCAATTAAGTGACAATGGTTATGACATAATCTTCAATCAAAAGTCTTGCAAGGCTGTAAGTCCGAAGGATGGCTCAATCCTATTTTCAGGCAAGAGAAATAACAACATTTATAAGATTGATCTTTCAGATCTTGAGAAGCAGAAGGTGACTTGCCTTATGTCTGTTTCTGAAGAGCAATGGGTCTGGCACAGAAGATTATGACATGCTAGTTTGAGAAAGATTTCTCAGATTAACAAACTAAATCTGGTCAGAGGACTCCCAAATCTGAAATACAAATCAGATGCTCTTTGTGAAGCATGTCAGAAGGGCAAGTTCTCCAGACCTGCATTCAAATCTAAGAATGTTGTCTCTTCCTCAAGGCCGTTAGAACTTCTGCACATTGATCTGTTTGGACCAGTCAAAACAGCATCTGTCAGAGGGAAGAAATATGGATTATTCATCGTAGATGATTATAGCCGCTGGACATGGGTAAAGTTCTTAAAACACAAGGATGACTCTCATTCAGTGTTCTTTGAATTCTGCACTCAGATTCAATCTGAGAAGGAATGCAAAATCATAAAGGTCAGAAGTGATCATGGTGGTGAATTTGAGAACAGATTCTTTGAGGAGTTCTTCAAAGAAAATGGTATTGCCCATGATTTCTCTTGCCCTAGAACTCCACAGCAAAATGGAGTTGTAGAGCGAAAGAATAGGACTCTACAAGAAATGGCCAGAACCTTGATCAATGAAACCAATATGGCTAAGCACTTCTGGGCAGAAGCAATAAACACTGCATGTTATATTCAGAATAGAATCTCTATAAGACCTATTCTAAATAAGACTCCTTATGAATTGTGGAAGAACAGAAAGCCCAACATTTCATATTTTCATCCTTTTGGACGTGTTTGTTTCATTCTGAATACTAAAGATCATCTTGGTAAGTTTGATTCTAAGGCACAAAAATGTTTCCTTCTTGGATATTCTGAACGCTCTAAAGGCTACAGAGTATACAATACTGAAACATTGGTTGTAGAAGAATCAATCAATATCAGATTTGATGATAAGCTTGGTCTTGAAAAGCCAAAGCAGTTTAAGAATTTTGCAGATATAGATATTGATATATCAGAAGCTGTAGAACCAAGAAGCAAAGTTTCAGAAGCTGAAAAATCTTAGAAGCAAAGAATCAGAAGATCAAGTTGCTGCATCTTTAGAGAATCTCAGAATTTCTGAAGAGCCAACAGTCAGAAGATCTTCTAGACTCACCTCAGCTCACTCAGAAGATGTGATCCTTGGAAAGAAAGATGATCCTATCAGATCTAGAGCATTCCTTAAGAACAATGCAGAATGTCAATTAGGTCTTGTTTCTTTGATCGAGGCAACTTCTGTTGATCAAGCTCTAGAAGATCCAGACTGGATGATTGCCATGCAAGAAGAACTAAATCAGTTTACAAGGAATGATGTATGGGATTTGGTTCCAAGACCAAAAGGATTCAACATCATTGGTACAAAGTGGGTTTTCAGAAACAAGCTCAGTGAGAAGGGAGAAGTGGTAAGAAACAAAGCCAGACTGGTGGCTCAGGGATATAGTCAGCAAGAAGGGATTGACTATACAGAAACCTTTGCACCAGTGGCCAGGAGTTTGCTAAGTCTATGCAGGCTGAATTTGAGATGAGTATGATGGGAGAACTCAAGTATTTTCTTGGGATTCAAATCAATCAAACTTCTGATGGAACTTATGTTCATCAAACGAAGTATGTGAAGGAACTTCTGAAGATGTTTAATCTTTCTAAAAGCAAAGAAGCCAAAACTCCTATGCATCCAACGTGTGTTCTAGGTAAGGATGAGGTAAGTAAGAAGGTAGATCAGAAGTTGTACAGAGGTATGATTGGATCTCTTTTATATCTTACTGCTTCTAGACTTGATATTCTATTCAGTGTTTGTCTGTGTGCTAGATTCCAATCAAATCCTAGAGAATCTCACTTAACTGCTGTTAAGAGAATTCTGAGGTATCTGAAAGGTACTACTAATGTTGGTTTAGTCTACAGAAGATCTAAAGAATACAACTTAGTAGGATTTTGTGATGCTGACTATGCTGGAGATAGAATTGAAAGGAAGAGTACTTCTGGAAGTTGTCAATGTCTAGGAAGTCATCTGATCTCCTGGTACAGCAAGAAGCAAGCTACCATTGCCCTCAACAACAGAAGCAGAATATGTTGCTGCTGCTGGCTGTAGCACACAAATGCTCTTGATGAAGAGTCAGCTAGAAGATTATCAAATATATGAGAGTAACATTCCTATCTTCTGTGATAATACTTCTGCCATATGTTTATCTAAGAATCCTATCTTACATTCCAAAGCTAAACATATTGAGATTAAACATCATTTCATTAGGGACTATGTTCAGAAGGGTGTTCTCTCTTTAAACTTTGTGGATATAGACCACCAATGGGCAGATATCTTTACAAAACCCCTTGCTGAAGATAGGTTTAAGTTCATTCTGAAAAATATCAGTATGGATTTATGCCCAGAATGAGAAGATGAGAAGATCTTATGTATGGTTAACTTCTGAAATGTGTTGGGATTATGTGCATATAAGAAGTTCTGATAATGATCAGTTAGAAGTTCTGATTCTGTTATTACTAACGTTTCATTATCTAAGTTGATTCAGAATATCTTTTAAAGTAAAACAGCTGTCACCAGTTTTCTAGAAAACGAACACGTGTTTACTATTTCTGGACAAGCATGCGTGCAGTTGAGGAGACGCCGCCCTAGGTAACTCTGCAAATCATTTCATTTTGTCACTTTATCTCTCCTAACGTCATTTCTCATTAAATGCAAATTGATGTCTGTGGACCGTCCTTTCGGGCCATACCCCTCCCGTGGGTGGGATACGTGAACTGACTCCTTTTTTTGTCGATCGGACGCTTTCGCGTCACTTTTGAAAAAGTTTACAGAGTCGCCACCGACCTTTTATTTTATCCAATGAAGGAAAGGTTTATAAAAGAAACAGAAAAAAGACCTTTGAGAGATTCTGGGTAAGGGGGTAGGTTATACAAAGGGAAGGTGTTAGCACCCTTTGTATCCATGGTTATCCATGGGCTCTTTAGTTTGCTTAGCTCATTTGCTTTACTTTTCAATTAATTCGGAATGCTTTTACCTGTGTTTTTGAAATACCTTTGCAAATAGAATTTGTAATGATCCTTGTGCGGATATATACAAATGCTTGTTTATCTTTCGAAAGATGTTTTGAAAAGAACGTTAATTTTGTAATGATCCGTGTTTGGATGTATACAAAATATTGTCTTTTGGAAAATTTGTTTTGAAAAACAACAGTGTATGAGAATTTTGTTTGTTTTGATTTTTTGAGCAAGCAAACTAGGAGGTCTACCTTGAGTTAGGAGGTCTTTATCCTTGTTCCCTTTAAAAATCTATCCATTCGTCGGATATAAACAAAAGGTTCGATTTTGTACTCGAAACAGTAGAAATGTAACTTTGATTTTGAAAAGAGTGAAAAGGGATTACCCTAGGAGGTGCAAATGTGATTGTGATTGAATTCAGATATTTATCTTTGAAGTTAGTGATCTGACGGTTCAGTTTTATCTTTGACATACACGCAGTTTATATGGGTGCTGGAAATTAAAATGCGGAAATGTAAAGTGCAGAAAGTAAATCTACGCTATTACATCGATTGTGCGGGAAATGTAAACTAGCCTATTTACATGAATTTGACATCCTATACATTTATCTAGGAATTTTAAATTGCAAGAAATAAAAGGCATATTTTTGTATTTTTGTGATTTATTTTAAATATAATTAATGCATTATTAATTAATTTAAAATAGAGAAAAGATGGAAATATGATTAAACCTAGCAAATAAGTTTAAAAATATGTACAAAATGTTTGTTAATTGATTTTAGAACAAAACTAATTTTTTTTGGGATTTTTGAAATTGTTTTTGAATTTTTTAAGTTAATCAAAACATAATTATGCAAATAATTACACAAATAATTAAAACTTAATGATAAAATTATCCTAAATATGTACAAAATTAGTTTATGATATATAAACAATATTTAACACAAAGAACAATTTTTTTATGATTTTTTGACTAATTAAAATAATTAATAAGCAAATATACAAATACATACTAATTAATTATGAAAAATATTGAAATTTTGAAGAAAAATAAAATATTTTTGTTTCATAAAATAATATATTATTTTAGAAGTTTAAAATATTTTTTGTGGGATTTTTTGAATTCTAAAACTATTTTTAATTAATTTAACAAAGAAATTAAAATAAAATAGAAAATAAAATAAAAATAGAAAGGATACTGATTCAGTGTGGTGAGGAGCTGAGGCTCCATGGTGTGCATGCGTGTCTGATGCGTTGGATTAAAGGTTGAAGTGATTCAAGGGCTCAGATCTTGAGGTTGCATCATAATAACATGGTAATCAGTGCGTGTGATTAATGGAACTTTCAAAGTCCACCCTGGGACCCACGCTGGCTGACCAGCGAATGAGAAGCGTGGGATGAGCCACGCATGCATGCAGAAAAGTCAAGGCTGGGCTGACGAACCACGCTGGGACGCGTGGTCGTCTTCAACCTCCAGAAGTCTGGTTTTTGGACTCAAATAGCGGGGGTTTTTAACCTCCCCTATTTTAACAATAAAAATGCAGCTTTTGGTAACTTCACAACCTGCAAAAAAACAAACGTTAAGAATGAATGAAAGTGACCCAGATCCCCTAATTAGGATGCCCTGAGTCCAAATATAGCATTAGTTTTGTGGTTTGAGGTCTGTAGCTAGGGATTCGAAGATATCAAAGTTTGAACACTTATATGTATTTGTTAATGGCATGAGGTGATTCTCACGTGGTAACTCTCATGTTAAAGCCCAGATCACTCCTATAGGACCTTATGAACATATTAGGATGGTTAGTTTACATGGAAATTGATTGCATATAAGAAAACGAAAGTCAAGTGCATATGTACATGAAGAACACTATGCTCACTATACGACTCTCATGGGACTATGTTAGGAGTTCAATCTTACTCTATATGATTTGAGAAGATGATTGGAAAGCTTTGTTTGTATTAATATTGCTTGGAATATAGAATTTGAAAATTACAAAGTGTATGTATTTTTTGGAGAATTTTATGATAATGATAGCTATGCTCTTGCCCTCAATTCGTGTCTCCCTTTTGTTGCTGAAGTATGCTACTCCTTTTATAGCCAAAAGGCTGCTTGGAAGTGAAGCAAGAAGCTATAGTTGTCTTTGTTGAAAGTTTGGTTCTTTAATATTAAAAAACTTTGAATTTTTGACCAAGCCTTGACTCCATTCAATGCTCTTGTCTTGGGCATCAATCTTCTGCAGAAAATTGAAGATTTTGGAGGTGAGTCATACTTGGAGACCAAGTCACCAATTATCCATGCAATTTTCTTTTGATTTTAATCTTAAAATAAGATAAAATCATGTCAAAAATGGATAATATAGATGTGGGCTTTGTCTTGGTCGTGGGAGGCCCATAGTATCATGGCAAAGATGTTTGGACCATAAAAACTTGGCATCTTTTGGAAAAAAAACATTTTTGAGCAATGTTGATTTCATGCATTTTCCCAAAATTTAGCCAACTTCAACAAGGTGTAAATCCTTCAATTTTTGTCATATGAAGGAGATCTTGCACTTTTTGGAAACCTCAAAGAGTCCTCTAACCAATGTCTTTGGTCTCATATCAAAATGATTTTTGGTTCTCCTTGTGTGTCCATTTGAAAAAAGTGTCTTTTTGTTGACTTTGAAAATGACCTGTAATGTCTTTGGCCATATTTTTCAAATGGTGAATGCTATGACCATGGGATCAATTGCATTTGAAAGATAATTGAATTTCCTTCAAAATGAGCTTTGGTTGACATTTTTTGGATGAAGGATGAGAGAGTTATGATCAGTCAAAGTTGAGTTGACTTTTCAGGCAAAAACCCTAATTTTGAATCTTAGGGTTTTGTTGATTTTTGATCTTTCCTTGATGAATTGTGATCATCCAATGATCAAATGTTGAATCCTTTGACAAAATATGGACTTTGACAAAAAATTTCATTTTTGACTGTCAGTTGACTTTTTTGGTCAAACGGGTCGTCTGTTGACTGTTTGAGCTGCTGACGGTGCGTCTGAGTGAATTGAAGTTTGAAAATTTGTATGATGGTACTTTGAGATGTATGGATGTATATGAAATCCATTTGAGCTCTCAAAACTTGTTGCTCCTGTTAAAACAAGAAAAACCCTGATTAGGGACTGTCTGTATAGGAGGCAGTTAAGCGTACCTGATTTTTGTGCAGTGTTGAGTTTCTGCTAATCATGTGATATTCAGAAGACTTCTAACACAAAAATCTTGGAAATTTGAATTGTGAATGATTGATTTGATTGATTGTACAAATCACTGTGAATTGTACTGTCTGCAGTTTGTCTGTCAACCGACTGTTCGTGTACTGAAGCAGCAGTTAAAGTGAAAAATCAACTGTCAAAGTTAATTTTCTTTTCTTTGTTGTTATTTTTGTTTTTGTTTGGTGTGAAGCATGAAAATTTATTTACATGACTTGTTAGAAAACAGAAACATAATAAATAACTGATATTTACGGTATGCGGGCAAAATTACCGATAATAACCTGAAAATTGTTAAATGCACAGAAATAGAAATATTTGACTGGCAGAAACACACAAAATATTATCTTAGTAATTAAGCAATATTATGACAAATAGCACAACATTTAATACTGACAGTACAAATATCACATACTATATTGAACAGTACGACGAATAAACGGTACATTTAAGAAATAAGAAATACGGCAAACTTTAAAAATGACGGTTGATGAACCATGCTATGATCAATAGCATGTAGATGATTGGGAGCATAACCATTGCAGGTCCACACTCCTCAGGACTGTGCAAGCAGAAGAAAGTTGTGATCACCGTAACAATGGTGACGACTGTAAGAAGCAGTGTCTCTATCCATTTTGCCATTTTTGCTAGGAAAGAAGAAAGAAAATGGATGATGAAGTAGAAATTTGAAAGATGATTTAGAATTTGATGTGAGATTTGTGAAAAGGATGAGAGGTATTCATAGAATGGAAAGATGATAGAGACGTTGGGGAATGATGTGATTCCGTACAAATGGAAATTTGAGTGGAAGTGAGATTTGAAAGAAAGTGTAAGGTATTGTTGGAAAAAGAGAGATGGAGAATAAAGTTGAGATTTGAATTTGAAAGGAGAGATTTGAAAAGATTTTGAAAATAATGGAATATAGTACAAAAGTTAGTGGGAAACCAAAAACAATTGTTACCAGTACAGTGTGAGTTTCCTGCTTTTGCGCCTGCAAAAAGATTTAACCCTGCATGAACTGTGTTAGTACTATTTATCTGTAAAATAAATAAATAGTATTTGTGGTGTAATGAACAGCATTTGGCGTTTGCGTAAGAATAAATTCCACTGTTAGCCAAGTTACTGTGTAAGAGAAATTCTGAAATTTAAGCACTTCATATGTTTAGGATATTTGAAATAAAAATCCATGTTTATATGAAACTCTTAATTTTCAGATTGAAGTTTTCTTAAAAAAGATGTGGGCAAATTTTGGGGTATAACAGTTGCCCCTATTCAATCTTCTTAAACCTGAAGAGATTGTCTGAAATCTGAGGGTTGAAGATGATTGAATAAATAGATGCCCTGAAAATTTGCACTTACCTTGATCAGCAGAGATGTTGGAAGTTGCATTTGAATGTTGTCTGTGAAATGTTGTTGGCAGATTGAAACATTACCTGAGATGGGCTTTCGGATGCCACCTGGACAATGTGTTGATGATTTGTTCATCAGAATGAATCTGTTGATTATATCTTGATGAAGGATTTGAAAGTTGATCATTGTGGAACCATTTGAGGTATCACTTTAGATCTGCAATGTTAGATCGTTCTGGAACCGTCTGAGGTTTCGCCTTAGATCTGAAATGCTAGATCGTTCTGGAACCGTCGGAGGTATCGCCTTAGATCTGAAATGCTAGATCGTCCTGGAACCGTCTGAGGTTTCGCCTTAGATCTGTAATGCTAGATCGTTCTGGAACCGTCTGAGGTATCGCCTTAGACTAGCAATGTTAGATGATAAATGAGTTGAGAATGAGAGTTCTTCAGAGTGAATCTTTGGTTTGATTGTATCTGAAAGGACTGCTTGTCTGAATAAGATTCAGGATGAACACTGCATGTGAGTGAGAACATCTTTGCTGAAGACATCTGTCTACCTGAAAAATCAAGTTAATAATATGCAATGTCTATGATGCATGTATGATATGAGATCCTCGAGCTAGAGGAGAAATATGCAAGTTATGTTGTGTATGAATATGCGTATGATGCATGATTGTGAATGTGAATATGAGTGTGAATGTGATGCATGGTTTATGCAGCTTAGAGCGTGTCAAGCTCCTGATTGGGAAAATAAATCCCAGCTTAGTCGTCAAGAAATGAAGGCATTGTGATTGGGAAAATAAATCCCTGCTAGCCATTTGGAAGTGAAGGCATCGTGGTTGTTGATGATCTTCTGTCTCGCTTGAGTACCCTGGGTTGGGGAAATTCTTTGAGAACCAGGATGTTCTATTGAAGGATCTTTGATTACTGCTCGGGGATGAACAGTAGTTTTGAGAGTTCGGACTGTGACGCCCTTTGGAGTGGGAATGAGGAAGATGCATAATCCTCCGATGCACTATCTGACCAAGTTTGGGTGCGGAGATCACACCTTCTGAAGACAGTAATCTGGAACAACCCTGCTGGGGAATAAGACTTCTTTCGAAAGAAAAATCTCTTTGAGGGATTTGTTGAGGAATGTGTCTCCATTGGGGAAACTTCCTTCTGATGCTGGTTTAGGATAATGTCCAAATAATTGGGACATGTCCGGAATGTTATTCCTGTTTTTCCTGGTAAACATCAATCATATTCAAATGCATATGTTCATTCAAAATATCATTGGGATGCTCGCGTATTCAAAACAGAAAAAATGAAAATGTTAGTTATAAGCTGCATTGATTTTTGAAAAAGTGCCGTGATAGGCGGATTAGTATAGGGAGACAACAATCCTAGAAGTAGGAAATTGTCAGAAAGTTTTGAAAAGTATTTATGAAAAGAAATAGCTATGTGAGAACGATCCAGTCAAGTTTCAATTCTGCTATTGCCAATCTGTCTTCGAGCATCTCATCCCTCACTTGTTGGAAGAAAGTGATTGGACTGATCGGTGTCTTTGAGGTGTTGAACCTTGTCGGTGAGTAGGCAGCTGAGCGGGACATAGTTGTATGCTTTATTCCCTAATTTTTGCCTAGGCTGCCCTTTCAGGTTTTCAGCCTACCGGGATTGTATTTGTTTTGTCTCTAATTTTTGCCTGGATCGCCCTTTCGGGTTTTCAATCCACCGAGACGCTCATTTTTGCCTAAGTTGCCCTTTCAGGTTTTCAACTTAGCGAGCTGTATTTTTTTTTTAAGCAAAGTACTTTTTGACTATGTCCGCATTCACAGGGTGTGGGAAATCCTCGCCATCCATGGTGGTAAGCAACATGGCACCGCCGGAGAATATTTTCTTGATTATGAATGGTCCCTCGTAGGTGGGGGTCCATTTGCCTCTGGGATCACCTTGTGGTAAGATGATGCGTTTGATAACCAAGCCACCAGTTTGGTATGCTTGACTTTTGACTTTCTTGTTGAATGCTTTGATCATGCGCTTTTGGTATAGCTGGCCATGACAGATAGCTGCAAGTCTTTTCTCATTGATCAAGTGTATTTGGTCGAATCGAGTTTGAATCCAATCGTCTTCGTCTAGATCGGCTTCTTTCATGATCCTTAAGGAAGGAATCTGGATTTCGATTGGGAGAACTGCTTCCATACCGTAGACTAACGAGAATGGAGTTGCCCCTGTTGAAGTACGCGCAGATGTGCGATAACCATGAAGAGCAAAAGGTAACATCTCATGCCAGTCTTTGTAGGTTACTGTCATCTTTTGTATGATTTTCTTGATGTTTTTGTTGGCGGCTTCGACAGCGCCGTTCATCTTTGGTCGATATGGAGAAGAATTATGATGTTTGATCTGGAACTGCGTGCAGAGTTCAGTAATCATTTTGTTGTTTAGATTCGTGCCATTGTCAGTGATGATCCTTTCGGGGATGCCGTACCGACAAATGAGATTGTGCTTGATAAACCTGGCTACCACATTCTTGGTGACAGAAGCATATGAAGCTGCCTCTACCCACTTTGTGAAGTAGTCAATAGCGACCAGGATGAAGCGATGTCCGTTGGAAGCAGTAGGTTTGATTTCTCCAATCATATCAATACCCCACATTGCGAAAGGCCAAGGAGCCGTCAGAACGTTTAATGGAACTGGAGGTACATGCACTTTGTCGGCATATATCTGGCATTTGTGACAAGTTTTGGAATGATGATGGCAATCTGTCTCCATGGTAGACCAGTAGTAACCTGCTCTCAAGATCTTTTTAGCCATTGTATGTCCGTTGGAATGAGTACCGAAGGTACCATTGTGTATGTCTTCCATGATTTGTTCTGCTTCCTTCTTGTTTACGCAACGAAGTAAAGTCGAGTCATGGTTGCGTTTGTACAAAGTTCCATTGCTTAGGAAGAATTTGGAGGCAAATCTCCTTAGAAACTTTCTGTCGTTAATAGATGCCCCTTCAGGGTACTCCTGGGTTTCGAGATACCTTTGTATTTCATGGAACCATGATTTGTCTTCCATTTGTTTGGTATCGATCTCATTGCAATAGGCTGGTTCGTCTTGCCTGTAAATGGTGATCATAGGAGCTTCGTCGTCCCAATTGACTTTGAACATGGATGACATGGTAGCTAAGGCATCAGCTAGTTGATTTTCTTCGCGTGGGATGTGTTCGAAAGTGATCTCCTCGAAGTAAGGAATCAAACTCAACACATGTTCTTTGTATGGAATTAGATTTGGGTGCTTTGTGTCCCATTCCCCTTTGACTTGGTAGATTACCAAGGCCGAGTCTCCGTAGACTTCAAGGAATTTGATTTTTAGATCAATTGCAGCTTTGAGACCCAGAATGCATGCTTCGTATTCGGCTATATTGTTGGTGCAATTGAAACACAATCTGGCGGTGAAGGGTGTATGACCTCCTGTGGGGGAAATGATCACAGCTCCGATGCCATTGCCGAGAGCATTAGAAACTCCGTCAAAAACCATAGTCCATCGGGATCCTGGTTGTTTGTAGTCATTGATTAGCATAATGTCTTCGTCTGGGAAGTCAAAGTTCAATGCCTGATAATCATCTACTGCTTGATGAGCTAAATGATCAGCTACCACACTTCCTTTGATTGCTTTTTGCGAAGTGTATTGAATGTCATATTCTGTTAGGATCATTTGCCATCTTGCAATCCTTCCAGAGAGAGCAGGTTTTTCGAACACGTATTTGATTGGATCCATCTTGGAGATCAGGAAAGTGGTGTGATTTAGCATATACTGTCTTAGTCGGCGAGCCGCCCATGCTAAGGCACAGCAAGTTTTTTCGAGTAGTGAGTATCTTGTTTCACAATCGGTAAACTTTTTGCTAAGATAGTAGATTGCGTGCTCCTTTCGACCGGAATCGTCATGTTGTCCGAGTACACACCCCATTGAATCTTCTAACACAGTTAGGTACATTATCAGAGGTCTGCCTTCCACAGGAGGTAACAAGATTGGCGGTTTTTGAAGGTATTCTTTGATTTTATCAAAGGCTAACTGGCATTTGTCATTCCATCTGTCCACTTGATCTTTCTTCAGTAATTTGAAGATTGGCACACAAGTAGGAGTCATATGGGCAATGAATCTGGCTATGTAGTTTAGACGTCCCAAGAATCCTCTGACTTGTTTCTCGGTACGGGGTATAGGCATTTCTTGAATGGCTTTGACCTTGGCAGGATCAACCTCAATACCTTTACTGCTGACGATGAAACCTAAGAGTTTACCGGATCTTACTCCAAAGGTACACTTGTTCGGGTTCAGTCGCAATCTGTATTTCTTGAGTCTGTCAAACAGCTTGTGTAAATGACTCAAATGTTCTTCTTCGGTGTTGGATTTTGCGATCATGTCATCGACATACACCTCTATTTCCTGATGAATCATATCATGAAATAGTGTTACCATTGCTCGTTGGTAGGTAGCTCCAGCATTTTTTAGACCAAAGGGCATTACTTTGTAACAAAAGGTTCCCCAGGGAGTTGTGAAGGTTGTTTTTTCCATGTCTTCGGGTGCCATCTTGATTTGATTGTACCCTGAGAATCCATCCATAAAGGAGAATACCTTGCATTGTGCGGTATTGTCAACTAGTACATCGATGTGCGGTAAAGGGAAATCATCTTTAGGGCTTGCCCGGTTCAGATCTCTGTAGTCTACACACATTCTGACTTTCCCGTCT